>NW_028318765.1:590000-635000 GCF_062004578.1 Staurois parvus | reverse complement strand
CCTCTGAGAGCCGGCACTCGCTCGCGACTATTGTGTTTAATAAACAGCACTCGGCATATCTTCATGTAATCTAACTAGATTTCCTTAGTTCTAGTGATTCTATTTTTGTTTCTTATCCTTTATAATTATTTCTGTAATGATTTTACTTATTTCAAAGGTCTAGATAATATTTATTTTGACAGCTGAATGTAAAAATAAAGGTCCACAATAAAAAAAAAAAAAAAAAAAACAGCGTGGGTCCCCCCTCTCATCCATACCAAGCCCTTCAGGTCTGGTATGGATATTAAGGGGGAACTCCACGCTGAAATTTAAAAAAAAAAACAGCGTGGGTCCCCCTCAATATCCATACCAGACCCTTATCCGAGCATGCAGCCCGGCAGGTCAGGAAAGGGGGGGGACGAGCGAGCGCCCCCCCCCTCCTGAACCATACCAGGCCACATGCCCTCAACATGAGGGGGTGCTTTGAGGCAGGGGGGCTCCCCCCCCCAAAGCACCTTGTCCCCATGTTGATGAGGACAAGGGCCTCTTCCCCACAACCCTGGCCGGTGGTTGTGGGGGTCTGCGGGCGGGGGGCTTATCAGAATCTGGAAGCCCCCTTTAACAAGGGGGCCCCCAGATCCCGGCCCCCCCCCTACGTGAACGAATCTGCGGTAGATGCTCCCGCAGACTCCTTCACAAAAAAAAAAAGTGTGGTGTAAAAAAAACACAGTACAGGGTCTTTGACAAGTCCTTTATTAAAACAATGTCCCCCGAAGTAGATCCAACGTCAATCACGGCGGCGGCGGCAGGGACCCGAAAAAAGAAAAAAAAAAAAAGGTTCCGCTCCCGTCGGAGGCTTCCAGCCATGTGAAGAAGAGGCTAGCTGACAGTTCTTATATAGGTATGGGGCGGGGCCAGCCGGGCACATCATCCCCGCCCCTTACCTATTTGAGAAATGTCACCCTGTCTCTCCGCTGAGGCTAACTAGCTGAATGCAGGAGACAGTCTGACATTTCTTATATAGCTATGGGGCGGGGCCAGCCGGGGACATCATCCGAGTGACCCGCCCCATGTCACATGCTTGCTGTTCCCGGCTGGCCCCCCCTGCCTCAAAGCACCCCCCCATGTTGAGGGCATGTGGCCTGGTATGGTTCAGGAGGGGGGGGGGGGCGCTCGCTCGTCCCCCCCCTTTCCTGACCTGCCGGGCTGCATGCTTGGATAAGGGTCTGGTATGGATATTGAGGGGGACCCACGCTGTTTTTTTTTTAAATTTCAGCGTGGAGTTCCCCCTTAATACCCATACCAGACCTGAAGGGCTTGGTATGGATGAGAGGGGGGACCCACGCTGTTTTTTTTATTATTTATTTAATTCACGGAAATAATTTAAAATTCAGCTGTCAGTGGGAAACCCCGATGACAGCTGAAACATTCCTTCTGTCCCTGCAGAGAGCTCCGCTATTATATTTGACATTAAAAAGTATAGAGACTGCAACATTGTATCCATTTGTATCCATTCCTTAAACTGAATCTCTCCAAAACCGAGCTCCTTGTCTTCCCCCCAGCCCGAACCCCACCCCCCATTGACTTCTACATCACATCCAACAACGCCAATATCAAACCCGCTCTGCAGGCCAGAGTACTTGGTGTCATTCTGGACTCCAACCTATCCTTCCAGCCCCAAGTCCAATCTTTAACAAACTCGTGCAGACTCCGCCTCCGCAACATCGCCAAAATCCGCACGTTCCTAACCCCAGAAACCACTAAACAGCTCATCCACTCCCTCATCATATCACGACTCGACTACTGCAACTCCCTCCTCACTGGCCTGCCTCGCCGCTGGCTATCCCCGCTTCAGTCGATCCTGAATACGGCTGCCAGACTCATTCACCTTTCCAACCGCTCCATTTCCGCCACCCCCCTCTGCCAATCCCTCCACTGGCTTCCGATTGCGCAACGGATCAAATTTAAAATCCTAACACTGACGTACAAAGCTGTCCACCATACTGCCCCGAACTACATCACTGACCTAATATCCAAGTACCGCCCAACACGCACACTCCGCTCCTCACAAGACCTCCTTCTCTCTCGTTCCCTGGTCTCCTCCTCCCATGCCCGCCTCCAGGACTTCTCCAGGGTGTCACCCATCCTCTGGAACTCCCTGCCCCAACCCATCAGATTATCACCTACTCTCCTCTCCTTTAGGCGCACCCTGAAAACCCATCTCTTCAGGGAAGCCTACCTCACCCCCTGCTAACTTGCTGACCTCCTCCACTCTTCCTACCACTCCATCCCCCACAGCTATCTCCTCCTGTACCACTATCCCATCCCTTCTAGATTGTAAGCTCGAAAGAGCAGGGCCCTCGATCCCCTCATGTTTTGCATTGTATTGGTATTGTTCTGTCACATGTTCTGTCCCCCTTTGTAATGTACAGCGCTGAGTGAACTATTGGCGCTTTATAAATACTGTATAATAATAATAATAATAATAATAATTCCGGATATAGATGTTTTTATTCGGATACAAATAGATACAATGTTGCAACCTTTATACTTTTAATGTCAAATATAATAGCGCAGCTCTCTGCAGGGACAGAAGTAATTACTTCGCTATTATATTTGCAGGCCGTAGATGGGGCGAAAATCGAACAATTTTTTTGCCATTGGTGGTAACGTCGGCCCATTGAACAACCGATTTTTTTTTTTTAAAACGGTCAGTTTTCGCCCCATCTAAGGCCTGCATTTTTCTTTTTCTTATTCTTTTTTTTTATTCTTTTTCTTGCAGGTCATGGCTCATGTGCAGATTATTTATCTGTTAAAAGATCAGCCAATTTGCCGATCATTGCAGCTAAAATCGGCCGATCTGCAAAATCGGCCAATTTTTATCCAAATTTACCAATTAAAAAAAGTTGCAAAATCCCCAAAAATGGCTGACCAATTAACCCACTAACGGGCTGAAAATCAGCCGATTTTTTTTGCGGACGATTTTAGACCCATGTAAAGCAGGCCATAGATGGGTCTAAAATCGGCCGATTTTTCTGCCGAAAAGAAAATCGAACGATTTTCGGGCCGTTAGTGGGTTAATTGGTCAGCTGTTTTTCGGGATTTTGGCACATTTTTTTTATCAGTAAATTTGGAACAAAAAATTTTCAACTTTACTGGTAAACAAAATATGCTAAAATCCCAAAAAATGGCTGACCAATTATCCCAATAACGGAAGAGGCCCTTGTCCCCATTAACATGGGGACAAGGTGCTTTGGGGGGGAGCCCCCCTTCCCCAAAGCACCCCCCCCATGTTGAGGGCAGGTGGCCTGGTATAGTTCAGGAGGGGGGGCGCTCGCTCGCCCCCCCCCCTTTCCTGACCTGCCGGGCTGCATGCTCGGATAAGGGTCTGGTATGGATTTTGGGGGGATCCCCAAGCTGTTTTTTTTTATTTCAGCGTGGAGTTCCCCCTTAATATCCATACCAGATCCGAAGGGCTTGGTATGGATGGGAGGGGGGACCCCACGCTTTTTTTTTTTTTTTTTACATTCAGCTGTCAGTGGGGAACCCCGCTGACAGTTGAAACATTAACACATGGCTGTCGCTCCTACAATCCCGCATGAGTTATGTTATCAACTCATGCAGCATTTTAGTAGCGAAAACCAATGCAGCGCTCATGTTTCAGCTGTCGGCGGAGTTCCCCACTGACAGTTGATGTAAAAGTATTGCAGGGAATTATAAACAATTTGTAAAAAACCCGGCGTGGGGTCCCCCCTCCCATCCATACTAAGCCCTTCGGGTCTCGTATGGATGTTAAGGGGTAACTCCACGCTGAAATTAAATAAAAAACAGCATGGGGTACCCCCCAAAATCCATAACAGATACTTATCTGAGCATGCAGCCCAGCAGGTCAGGAAAGGGGGGGGGGGGACAAGCGAGCGCCTCCCCCCCTCCTGAACCATACCAGGCCACATGCCCATACCAAATTATTCAAACATTTGTAAACAGACCAATTAACTGAAATGGTTTGGCATTTGTACCCTAAATATGACGTTCCCTGAGGCATTGGTAAACCGAGGTACGCCTGTATTAGTATTGCAATCCTTTGTATTGGGATACATAGAACCATCATACATGTGAATTGGCAACATAGCACAACATTTGTGTCACATTGGAGATATCTGGTAGTTACACTGAACTTGCCCAGGGACCTAAGATTGATTCACAGCACAGAAATACAGGCTGGATTAGCAATGTAGCTCCGTGGATTAGTGGTTAGCACTACTGCCTCATAAGTCTAGGGTTGTCGGTTTGAATCCCAACCACGGCAAGGAAGTAGTATGATCTCCGTGTGTGGCTGTCTTCAAATAGATGTTCTGGCAACATCTTTGCTTTCTGTCTAAGTGATCCCTAAAATGTGAATTAGAATGAGGCCTTGTCTGTTGAAACACCTTCAAAGCTGTACCTTATGTGAATGTCATACAATGGGGTAAGATAAGAGCCTGGAGCACTAATAGATTTGATAATGATGGTTTACACTCAACCCACTTTTGTGAAGGATTTGGCAAGCAAAGAGCTGACAGAGAGAGAGAAGAGCGAGCCAGTGAGATGAAGAAGAGTGAGCGAGAAAAACATACTGAAGAGTGATAAAGAGAGACATACAGAAGAGTGAGCGAGAGAGAAGAGCGAGCCAGTGAGACAAAGAAGAGTGAGCGAGAGAGAAAAGACTTGGTTGGTGAATCCACACATCAAACTTGTCACAAATACTGGTATGGATTTTTCCACCAAATGCAAAGCAGACCGCACGCCTTCAAAGATTTATTTCCTTTGTTAATTCTCCTGCTTCGTTCACACTATATGCAAATGAAAATTACTGTTTAAGTTGCCAATTTTACTGTGTTTTCTAGAGAATTACTAACTAGTTGTGTTTTCAATTGTGTGTAGCATTGCGATTTCTATTTGAGTCTAGATGTTAAATTGCTAATAAATGGCCAAAATCTTCAAATACCTTTGAACTCTCACTGCAACAAATGGCGTACGTTAATACACTCACATTCATTATATCCAATATCAGGTACCATGTCAATTCACAAATCGCACCTGAAATTGCACACCCTGGATGCGACTTGTCATGCGATTGGCATGGCCAGCAACTTGCCCTTTGCATGGCAAATTGCACACAATGTTACTGGGGGCTAACACCACTGTCACATCTAATCCGATGCGGCAATTGCCCAACTTACAGTGAAGTTGCACGAGTTCACAATCCAATTGGATGTGAACAGAGCCTACAGTGGCCAATAGGGTGCGACTTGGTCTACGATTTGCAAGTCGCCTGTAATGCCAATTGCATGGCAATCGCAAACAATGTTACTGGGGGCTACCCGGTCACATTAAAGCAGATTTCTAAGTGGTGTTATTGACACCACAGTCACATCATGTGACTTGCATAGAAGTTGCATGATTTCAAAGTTAGGGTACATGGTGATTTCAAGTGCAATTTGCAAGACAATCGACATCGATCTCTCAGCAAATTGCATGAAAAGTAGTGTATTCATTACTCTATTATTACTTGCGGCTCCAACCAAGTTTGAACCACAACAATATGAACGCTCCAATAGCGTGCACATTGAGTGGGACTTGGCATGTGATTTGCACAACATGCAAGTTGTAAATCGTCTGCAAAGTGGCACCCTATTGTCTGCTATTAGAGCGACCACATGGGTGCGTTTCAAACACTGATTTCTATAGTAGTACATGTACTACTTTAGTGGCAATTTGCATAGAGATCTGTGTCAGATGTCTTGAAAATTGCATTAAAATGGTCAACTTTACTGTAAGTCGCAGGATTTGTAAATCAGCTTTGCCCAGAGTGTAATGTTTGGTGATGTTTGATTTCTGGAGTGTTTTGCCAATTGATGGGAAATTCACCATACTAGTCAAATCGATTTGTCATTTTCAGTATTGCATACAAGATGTGGTCATGTGACTGTCTTAACTCATGCGAGAATCTGGAGGGAATTGTGACCATAGTAGCAATAAAGGTTCCAATTGGGGTTCCCTTTCACATCCCTGCTCAATGTTCTGTTGTATGCTGCACACGTACATTTCACTGTATATATCTTTCTGATTTGTGGGGCCTGTATACCAAGGGTTAATGCAGGTAGGAAGCGGATTCATCAGGTGAAAACACTTTCACTGACCAAACTAAGGTCAGTGGTGGGTGTGGCTTCATTGGGTGTGGGGCCTTGTTTGGCGTGCTCCAAATACAACCTAGCTTATATAAAGATGTGCAGTAGGGAGTGATTTGGCCTGTTACTAGGCCGGGTGGTTTGTGACTAAGTCCTTGCATGGTGTGGTTTGGGGGAAGAAGAGATTTTGTGCTGAATTGCCCCAGACACCACTCAGGCTGTGTTTGGAAGTGGGCTGGAAATGTTTGCATATTTTTGGCCTTGTAAAGTGTTTGTGTGTTATTGCACAATGATTGTGTTTTTTCTCTTTGCATTGAAAGCCTCACACATGTCAATCGTTTTGTTTAAAATCTGCTCTTGTTTTAATTTTGTTTGCTTATTTAGACTCCAATGCATTTTTCTGACAAACCTGCTGACAAATGTATGTGTAGGGGATTTGTAGAGGTGGGAGGGGATTTGTAGAGGTGGGAGGGTTTTTTTTCACATGCTTTGTTTTCTTGATATTTTGATCTGAAGACTTTTTTTTTTGAATGGATCTTCATACTACGTGATTGTGTAAGTAAATCCTATGTGCATGAAAATGTTACTTGATTCATCTTCCCCTTTGTTTCCTGCTATAACCTGTGCACACACAGTTCACTAGAAGTATCTTTAGATTGTAAGCTCTTATGAGCAGGAGTGTTTTATTTTTGCCACATCAATCCTATTTTTGTGACTCACCAAGATATTGACTGTACCTACTTGTTCCTGCTGACCAAATAAATGACGATATATTTGATCAATAAATATTTGACCGATGTTTTTGTGTTTTATGTTCAATATATGAACAACCTTAATAGTTACTTTGTATACTTATATAATCTGCTCAAATGTAGCTTGTAAGAGCGTGAATATGCAAGTGTGTGCAAACTGGCTTTTTCAAAACCAAAAAAAAAAAACCCACTTGCACCACAATATTGTTATGTACTAATGAATGTCACATTCACTGTGCAGCCAGCTACAGGTTTTCTACAATTCGATTTACAGTAATAAAATAGTCCACACTTTGTTTATTTTTGGCCTTTGGCAACAAATATTAGCCAAGGTTAAAAAAAACAAATCAATAAGAAACACACATTTGCGAAAGCTATCATAGCCGCACATAAAAATGCGCGATTGCAAACAAATAAGCACCAAACAGGTGTCCGCATGGCGCATGAACGGCTATCCTGGAAGTCCGTCATCACGTGCGCACGCACCCGGAAGTGGTTGTGGGGAGTGTAAGTGGATGACAAGTGGTTGGAGGTTTTGTGTTGGTTGAAAATTTTGATAACCTTATTGGCATTTGGACATGGCGAGAGCACAGCTCTCAACTGAGGAGATGATCCTTATATGTACGGTAAGTGTGGCCATTGCAAACATGTTTATAACATGTGAGGGACAGGTAATTGCAATTTTGTGGGTGGGGCCTAGCAGAATCTCACTTGGTGCACATGCTACTTATCTGTACATTAGCTCCTGGGTATTGATGGGTCAATGATATTAACCACTTGCCTACTGGGTACTCCTACCCCCTTCCTGTCCTGGCCAATTTTCATCTTTCTGCACTGTTACCCTTTGAATGACAATTGTGCGGTCATGCCACATTGTACCCATCTTAAATTTATATCAGTTTTTTCAGACAAATAGAGCTTTCTTTGGGTGGTATTGACTTGCTGCTGTGTGTTTTACTTTTTGCTCGATAAACCACAAAATAGCTCATAATGAATAAAAGTCTGTTTATATTATAACATTTGGTAAACTGGTAATTTAGCAACACTGATGTGCGTTGATGAGGCAGCACTGGTGGGTGGCACTGCTGGCCACAGGTGGGCGTAACTGTTGGGTGGCACTGGTGGGCACTGATCATCGGGGCCGACCCCTGCTTTGATAACTGCTGGTTCTCGGCAGTACTTTCCACACATTCTGATAGCGTGATGAAAGTGCAGCCAAGACCCGGCAAATGCATTTCCCGGTGATCAGCGTGTCATTGGACATGGCTGATCACATGGTAAAAAGCCGCTGTGATTGGCCTTTACCACATCACGTGATCAGCTGTGTCCTTAGGACACAGCAATCACGGAGAGCGCGTTCTGCCAGGATGTCATATGACACCCTCCCAGAGCTGCCTGGATGCAGTGTAGCGTTATTCGGCTATCTGCGGTCGCCCAATAGGTAACCAGCTAGGCCTTCATGGCTAATCTTTGAATATCTGGACATGTATACTGCGTATAATGCATTACATTCTACAATGTGTTGGTGTACATGGTATTACAGTGTGCAATGCGTTGCTGGATTCTGCATGACAGTGGACAGCGTATCACAGTGTGCAATGCGTAGCTCCATCCTGCATGACAGTGTACAGTGCATTACAGTCTACAATGTGTGGGTGTACACGGTATCACAATGTGCAATGCGTAGCTCTATCCTGCATGACAGTGTACAGTGCATTACAGTCTACAATGTGTGGGTGTACACGGTATTACAGTGTGCAATGCGTTGTACACTGCAGTGTGCACTAAAGCATTTTACACTCATGCACTGTACACACTAAAGCATTTTACACTCATGCACTGTACACACTAAAGCATTTTACACTCATGCACTGTACACACTAACGCATTTGACATTTTTAGTGTGCAATGCGTTAGTGTGCAATGCCTTGGACAGTACAATACATGTGCATACCCTGAAAAAGGGTCCTGCACATTTTTGGCCCGGATGTGGTGCAATTTGAGGTGTGCAAAATGTTTGTCTCTAATTGCAACGCACACAAATTGCATGTGATTTGCCCAGGAGTGCGGTGTTAGACCACAATGCATGTATGTGAAGCCAGAATAAAAGGATGTGGATTTTGTCTACTTTTACTTGCGTATGTTAACATTATGTAAGTGCATTTTTCTTCTGTTTAACATGCTATAGAAATGCAACATGCATTTGGATGTAGTGTTTTTGTATGTGCATTTTGGAAGTATTCTAAACACACATTGACCCTAGGGCCACACCATATCTTATGCAGGCCATAGATGGGTCGAAAATTGGCCGATTTTTCGGCCGAAAATAAAATCGGCCGATTTTCGGATCGTTAGTGGGCTATTTGTTCGGCCGTTTTTCGGTATTTTGGCAGATTTTTTTTTTCGGTAAAGTTGGAAAAAAAAACGGCCGAATTTGCCGATCGGCCGATTTTCGCGGCAATGATGGGCAAATTGGCCGATTTTTTACTGATAAAAAATCTGCACATGAGCAGTGACCTGCAAGAGGAAGACAAAAAGAAGAAAAAGAATAAGAGGATGAAGAAGAGGATGATGATGAAGAAGAGGATGATGATGATGAAGAAGAAGAAGAAGATGATGACGATGAAGAAGAGGATGAAGATGATGATGAAGAAGAAGAAGAGGATGATGACGATGAAGAAGAAGAAGAAGAAGAAGAAAAGGATGATGATGATGAAGAAGAAGATAAAGAAGAGGATGATGATGAAGAGGATGATGAAGAAGAGGATGAAGATGATGAAGAGGATGAAGAAGAGGATGATGATGATGAAGAAGAAGAAGAAGAAGAAGAAAAGGATGATGATGATGAAGAAGAAGATAAAGAAGAGGATGATGATGAAGAGGATGATGAAGAAGAGGATGATGAAGAAGAGGATGAAGATGATGAAGAAGAGGATGAAGATGATGAAGAAGAGGATGATGATGATGATGATGAAGAAGAGGATGATGATGATGATGAAGAAGAAGAGGATGATGAAGAAGAAGAGGATGATGATGATGATGAAGAGGATGATGAAGAAGAAGAGGAGGAAGATGATGATGATGAAGAAGAAGATGATGATGAAGAGGATGATGATGAAGAGGATGATGATGATGAAGTAGAAGAAGATGATGAAGAAGAGGATTATGATGAAGAGGATGATGATGAAGAAGAAGAAGAGGATGATGATGAAGAAGAATAAGAGGATGATGATGAAGAAGAATAAGAGGATGATGATGATGAAGATGATGTAGAAGAAGAGGATGAAGATGATGAAGAAGAAGAGGATGAAGAAGAAGAGGATGAAGATGATGAAGAAGAAGAGGATGAAGAAGAAGAGGATGATGATGAAGAAGAGGATGATGAAGAAGAAGAAGAAGAAGAAGAGGATGATGAAAAAGAAGAAGAGGATGATGAAGAAGAAGAAGAAGAAGAGGATGATGATGAAGAAGAAGAAGGATGAAAAATGAGAGGAATTCCAGTATGGCAAAAAGTGTCCCTGCAGAGAGCTCCGCTATTTCTTTGACAGTTCCTTGACATTTACAGCGGTTGCAACATTGTATCTATTTGTTTCCGAATAAAAACATCTGTATCCTAAATGGATACAAATAGATACATTGTTGCAACCGCTGTAAATGTCAAGGAACTGTCAAAGAAATAGCGGAGCTCTCTGCAGAGACACTTTTTGCCGGCTGTAGAGGGGATGAAAATCGGCCGGTTTTTTTTTTACCATTGCTGGTAACGTCGGCTGCTTGAACAACCAATTTTTCATTTTTTAAAAGAAAAATCGGCCGTTTTTCTCCCCGTCTATGGCCTGCATAAGCATTAGTGTGCCTGGGGGAGGGGGGGACCTTTGGCCTTTCCAAACACAGTAGATGCTCCAAGAATGTTTCCTTGAACTCTTGAAATGGTTAAAAAGGAAAGACACTCTAGATAGCCTGCACTGAGAATTGACTGTCATGATGACGTGTCAATGATTATTTGCTCTCATTTTTCAGGAGTGGTACTGCTTGCGGTTGAAGCTGGTAGAAATCCACCTTCACGTCCTCCACTCACCTTCACTCGTGGCCAGTGGATATTTTGTGGCCGCAGGCAAGAACTGGCATCGAGGACCTGCATAATGACCCTGGCATGCCAGAGGTGGTTTGGAAGCAGCACAGCAATTTGACCATCCCTTTCCTCTATGTTGGTTTTAGGGGTGCAGAATTGCTTCTTGTTCGTGAACGGACTGTCGCCGGATATCAGAGTCCCCATATTTTCAAGATATGTTATAGCCATGTTGGCTTATTTTTATGTTATTTTCCAAGTGTGTCGCACCTAACCGCACAGTAGTGTGGTGCCATGTGTATTTGTGGCTGTGAATGGGGCTGTTTTTAATAGACGTGTGTAGGTGCAACAACGTTTTCATTATGGTACCTGCGCACATCTACATAGGGCATTGCATTTCTTTGCTGTGCTGGAAAATGTGTGTTCTTGCATGCTTTTCTGCACCACCAATGGTGTGAACAAGTCCTAAGGGCCGGTTCACACTATAGAAACAGTCTAGATGTGTTCCTGATGGGTTTTTTTCATGCCCTTTTGGCATGCATGTTTAGTGTGTTCCAGTACATTTTGAATGCGTTTTGGACATGTTTACATTGCATTTTTATATCCCTTCCACTTATTTTTTTCTATTTTCTTTGTATTCAATGTAGTTAGGGACATGTGCGTTTTAGTACATTCAAGGACGTTTCAATGTGTTCCAGTACAGTTCTGTGCAGAAACAATGCAGCGTGGTCAACTTTGTTTACAGCACCTGCAATGCACTGAAAATGCAAGTGCTGATGTGAACTATGACATTGACAACCATATAACCTTCTTTCTGTGCGTTTGTGATGCCGAAAAAGCAACTGAAACACATGTAGTGTGAACTGGCCCTAAAGGTTATTAGAGGTCAGGGAACGGGACTGACCAGGAATTGTGAATTCAATTAGACTAGTGGTGAGATACAATCAGCAATTGTATAATAAAGTGAGATCTGAGCTGTAGCTGATAGAAAATGAGACACATTCACTTGATCAGTAAATAGATAGTTAAAGAGTGGGGCGGTGATCCATAGATTTGCATATGGGACAGGTGATGACGGGGTGGGGGAGGGGGTCAAGTTGTATAAGGAGACAGATTTAAAAGAGAAAAATGTTACAATGAAATATACACGACATGAAACTTGCACATTTCCTAATTGGCAGAAGAGTATATTCATCCACTTTCTAGTCATTAGGCAAAATCATAATTGTTTGATCAATATTCCTGGCACTGACACAACCCAGAAAATTGATCTCCATTTTTTAGGATGTAGCCATGACTGGGATTAGAACCCATGACCCAAGTGCTGTAAGTTCTGAGCTCTAACCACTAAACCACTGTGGGAAACACAGTTTGAGCTGCAATGTAGTATAGTTACATTGTTTGAAAATGATAGAGCGAGCGCTGCTCACATGATATAGTCTACTAAAATGGTATTACACAAGATAAATATAACCACGAACAGTAGTGCATGAACACGTGAAAGGTCATCCACCCCTGTGACAGTGTACTACACTATTGAGCACCTTTCTGGCTCCTGTGGCTGAGCTAATTCCTCCCCATGACCATTTGGGCACCCACCCGGATGGATGGATGGAGCTGGATGACTAACCCATAACTGCCAGCATACCGCTGCACCCCCAGATGTGTGATGTGTATAACCCATGCACATTAATACTTTTGTTCTGGTGAGTGTAGACCAGTCCCAAGGGTGGTTTACCTTTCACGAGCTCATGCACTACTGTCCGTCACGGAGAGACCACACGTGCCATTCATAGGCACTCTCTGAGTTGATACTCTCACACGAAGGACATTCCATTATTCAGGAATGATTATATGAACTTATTTTAGCACCATTTACAATATTACATCATTGTTGCAATTCTTTGCACTTTTTGGTTTTTACATGCGTTCATTATTGATCACATGCATTTATAGCGCTGCACTTGTCTTTACCATAGAATAGTTACGTGATTAAAGAGAATGAAGATATATAATTATATTGGGAAATTAGAAGTATATAAATTATTTGAGATATAAGTGTGAAAATGTTTAACATTTGAGTACAGAATGTATGACATTCATTAGTAAATGCATTAGTTTCCTGATCATTTTGGAGACACAGCAAGAAAAGAAATAGAAGAAAATAGAAAATTCTAATACAGGTATACTATTTATTACATTCTAAGAATTCTTTTGCCATCATAAGAACGCCAATGTCAATAAAGCCCGCGCTTGTGCGCCATCTAGCGAACATATCCGGTATTGCACCTAAAAATGTGCCAGTGATAGCAAAGTAGTCAATAGACGCTCGTCAATGAGCTTGCTAGACGCTGGTCAGACGACTGATTGATTGACCGGAGTCTGCCTGAATGGTCAGTCTCTGCTATTACACTCACATCTTAGTGAATCAGGGCCCTTGGGTCCAAACGATTCCAATACCTGCCACTAGTTGGAGCTGTTCCCCATCCTTGTGATGAAAAGCACAACCATCTACATATACACACGGCAGCTGTTTACAGTATTCTTCATCATAAACCTTGTAGGGAGAGAACAGTTGTTCTTCCAGAAAGTCAGTGTCCGGGGCCTCCATAGCAGGCGTGGTTGCGGAACAATCATGGAGCTCGGCTAGGCCCTGGGCTACTGGACTTTCCTTGTTCTGTTTGTAACGAATTTCAAGAGGCCACCCTTGCAAAGACAAAGTCCAAGCAGTGATGCGGCTATTAGACACATTTCCACCCTTGATACGTTCACTTTTCAAATACTGTAAAGGCTGGTGTGCCGTTTCAACAATGATTCTCTCTCCCTGAATGTAACTGCGGAAATTCTGTAATGCCCACACGGTGGACAATAGAGCTTTTTCACAGTCACTGAATTTTACCTCTACCGGGGACAAAGTTTTACTGGCATAGGCAATCACCTTACTGACATCATCACGTTTCTGGTAAAGAACGGAACTCATACTTACCTGCGTAAATCCTGTCTCTAGATAGAAGCTCTTACCCCCTTCGGGATATCCGAGACACGGCGCTTGTGTAAGACGTTCCTTTTAACTCCTTCATGGCGTCCTCCTGTTTCTTACCCCACGACCATCCGACATCCTTTTTCAGTAGGTGAATCAACGGCTTGCTTATCTCAGCGTAATTATCAATAAATTTACGTGAGTAGTTTACCATACCTAGGAATGATCTCAATTCTTTAAGGTTAGTAGGGACTTTACAGTTTAGAACCGCCTCAACCTTCTTCTTTTGTGGGTTCAAACCTTCAGCAGTAACTTCATGGCCTAGGAAGTTTACCTTCGTGCGACACCACTGGGCTTTTTGTAAGGACAGTTTAACTCCTGCTGCTTTCAATTGGCCCAAAACATGCCGAAGTTCTGTAATGTGCTTAGCCATATCAGTACTTTTGATCAAGATATCGTCCACATATGCCAACGTCCCCCTTTCGAAGGCGTCTGGCATGGCCTTGTGCATGAACACAGCAAATTCATGTCCGGAATTTATGAACCCGAAAGGCATCCGTACCCAACAATACTGTCGATTTCCAAAACTGAAGGACAGTTTGTATTGGTCTTCCTCACCTTAATGGTCCAATACCCCTGTGCACAATCCAAGGCTGTAAAAACTTGGGATCCTTGGAGCTGGGCTAGACATTGGTCTATGTATGGGACAGGCCATCCTGACATGTACACACGTTTGTTCAGCTGACGGAGGTCAGCGCACAACCGCCATTGTCCATTGGGTTTTAAAATACCCAGGATCGGGTGGTTATAGGAGCTGTGGATGGGCCTAATTATACCCCTTTCATGTAACTTTCTGATAATCTCAGCTAGAGATTCATAGGAAGCTAATAGTAACCTATACTGTCTTACGAATACTGGTGGGGCATCTGGATCTGTTTGGATCCTAGCGATGTGTAGGTCAGTAGTCCCACAATCGTAAGAATCCTTGGCAAAGATCTCCTGGAATTCAAGGAGAAGCTCTCGGAGCAATTGTCGGTCGAGATCACTGGAACACGCATCGGCGAGGGCCACCATCTCTTCCACTAACTCCTTGAATCCAGGAAAGCTTTCCGGCTGACCTATCTCATATGCCTCTTCAAGTTTTGTGGTGAGGTCATTGGGTATGTGATGTGTGTGTGTGTTCTCCTGCCATCCAGGTTCTTTGGGGTACTCTTGTTCTTTGATTGGGTGATCAAAGACAATTGATGTCTCTTCGATTCGACAGGTGCCATCTTTAGAATCGAACGGATAAATGGACTCTATGGTGAAAATACCCTCTGGTAATGAATGGAATGTTTGTTCAATTAATTGTTCTTCCGACAAATATTCATCGGGGATGAGTCCAATCACCTGGTTAGTGACCCCAAAGGTGTAATATTCAGTCTCTACCGCTAGACCAATAAGGGTCTCTTTGGGTAAGACGATGTCCTGATTGGACAGATTATGTATGTAAATGTACATTGGGGACTGATGTGTGTTGACTAGGGGCGTGTGTGTGTAATGTTCAGTCCCTCCCCCTGCATTTTATGGGAGAGGCATACTAATGCATCTGACCCCTTCAGTCTATGTTCCTTTTTAACTTGGATGGGGAGTATGAAATTATTTATGCCCTTAGGAATGGTAATCCTCTGGGCTACCTGGACTTCAACAGCATAAGGCATCTGTTGCTGGGATTTTAAGGCTAAGTCCAGATTTTGGTATTTCTCGGGGTCCCCCTTTAGTCGACTCCATAAACAGTCATTAATTAGGTCGACTTGTATTGCAAATCGATGTAACACATCGTTGCCAAAATAAATTTTAGTTTGGGGATTATCCAAGACTAGGAACACATGGGTGGCTGTTTTGTTTCCTACAGTGACGTTTAAGAGACACCTAGCTATTGAATTGTAATCATCCGAGTCATCAATGAAGTCTGAAATCCAATGACGCTGAGGTGTGGAGAAACGGATCATTTCCATTTCGGTCAGGTGTTTTATCAGCCCATGGCTTACAAAGCTGTGTTCCTGTCTCAAATCTAGTTTGGCATATTTTGACCTATTAAGACCATTTATCCGGATGGGGATAAACAAGTCGCTGTTAACCCTTTCAATACCTGTCAAGAATTGGGTGTGATCTCCCTCTTTTCTTGGTTTATCCTCCTGACGAAAAGATATCGTAAGGATGTCATCTTGGAGGGAAATATCTTTTATTTTATCTTGGGGAATCCTAAAAATGTGATCCTCATCTCTTCTGATAGGGTTATGGTCATCAGGTTTGATAACCCTTACATCAGGAAGTTGACTATTCCTGAAATGGATTTCTAATGATCCAGGCCTTTCTTCCACCAGGTGGCAGTGTTGTCGGGAATGGGGAGTTTTAAGTTTCCCATATTTAATCGGGGTATTTACCTGTGACCACAGGACTTGGTTCACACAGTCAACTATTGTGTTCAGCCTTTTTAGAAAGTCCATCCCAATTATCATGTGGTGCTGGGATATGCTGGCAATGATGATGGGGTGTCTCCATTCCTTGTTACCCAGTTTCAGTTTAAGCCAGGCGGTACCCATGACTTGTAAATGGTCTCCACCTACACTAATCAATGAGCTGTCAAAACTTTTAAGTCTTGGCTTGGTGGGCATGACACTCGCCACTTTATTAAAATGTTCCTGTGACATGATGGTTGCTTGGGATCCAGTGTCTATTAGGCCGACAATAGAAAGATCACTGGCATCCTGCACCTGCACTGTGACATAATATCTCCCATCAGATTCAGTCAGCTCACACATGAAATTGGCGTGGTTGAAGATCTGTGGGCCCTTCAGTGACATATGACTGGCTCTTATCTCACCGCATGTGGTGGACACATCACCCTTATCCTCCCTGGTGGGATTCTTGGACTGTCTCAAGACAGAAGCACAACTAGAAGTTGGTGCTCCATCTGGCTTGTCAATCCCGATGACTTCCGATGCCGCGACTATATTAGGGGCAATAGATGGACACTGAAAAACAGGAGAATCGTTAATAACCAACAACTGGTCCCCCTTTGCCTGAGAACTTGATTCTCCATTAGTAGGCGTGTCAGGGATGGGACACACATCTCCTGTCATTTGACTCAGTGTTCTCCCCTGTTGGTGTAAGTCTTGGTTGCCTGTTAATTCTGTGACCCTTGGTTGGTCACAGGGGCTGCTCCTAAAAAAGGATTGGAAGAAAATTTAGTGACAAGCCTGTCCATTTGTTCAGCCATTTTGCTGACCTGTGCCTCTATTTGTCCAATACGCTCAGAGGAGTCATTCTGTTGATTCTCCCTCTTCCTATACTTGTGCTTGTATTTTGGACGGGACTGGTAATGAGACTCAGAGTCAGAACTACTGCTCTGGTCCCGACGCCATTGTTCTCTCTGAGGTTTTGGGGTCTCCCTGTCATTAAGGGGAGCCTGGGGTACTGTATCCCCCCTTTGAGCTTGAGGGTGTTCTTGGCGTGGAGGAAATCTTTGGAAGTCAGAGTTCTTATTAAAATATCCCAATTTTAACATGGGAATTTTTATGGGAACCCCAATTTCAATAGGAACCATAATTTCAATAAGAATCCCATCTTATTGAAATTATGGTTCCTATTGAAATTGGGGTTCCCATAAAAATTCCCATGTTGATCTTGGCGAGGATAATAGAACCTCCGAGGATACCATTGACTCCTTTGATTCTCATCACTATACTGGCCCTTACCATACTTTTTATTCTTCTCACTTCCACTACCGTAGTTCCCTGGCTTTTGTCTATCCTTCCTCACCCACTGGTTTTGGGGTGCAAAGTTATGGACCTCCTTCACTTGCTGGGTTTGAGGTACAAATCTAGGGGAACCATTGGTTTTACCCACACGGACTACTTCCGCATATGATTTCTTCTCCGCCTGCAAATTTGGATTTGGAGGGGAAACGGTAGTGGCTGCTACTATCTTGGGGCTATTTTTGGGTTCTCTTTTTATCCTGCCCTCACTGGACTGTTGGATTGAGAACAAATAGTCACTCTCTCTCACCAACCAATCAAGAGAGCATCCCTTTCAGTAATCCTGAGCAAGTCCCAATTTTATGTAAGCAGGTAGTGCTTCATAAAATAAGGTCTTGAATTCTGGCTGGTTAGGATTGGGATCCTTTTCAGCCAGGAAATAGGCATTTCTGAGGACAGCCAGAAATTCTGCAGGGCTTTGGTGAGGACCACACTTTAAATTGTAGGCCGCAGCCTTGGCAGAGGTTACAGTTTTATAAGGCCCAAATTCCATGTGGCACTTATGTTTAACCTCTCTCCAGGACTGATTGGAATAGGCCCTCAAGGTATCAAAGAATTGCCGGTATTTCTCTTCAAATACCCATGGCAGCAATTCTATTTTGGTGTGGTCATCTCTAATGCCCAGAATTTCTAATGTCTGTTCATAAGTTTTCATGTGTTCGATGATCTCAAGGGACCCTTTCTTAGTAAACATAGGAACAGTGTCCTTCAGGAACTTAATGACCTTTGGGGTGTCATATCTCCTGAATGACCCCTGGGATTTCCCTTCTTGCCTATATGAAACCTCATACTTTTCTTCTGAGCGCTCTGGAGTGTATCTTAGAAGCCTAGGAGGCGACCTATATTCTGTCCCTGCCTCACTATCAGGTACTTCACTGTGATGTGGGTACCTCCGCTCATCAGCCTCCTGCTCGACTGGGTTGGTCCGGTTTTGGACCCCAGAATTTATTTGGGCCGTCAACCTCATAATCTGCTCCTCCAGAGTTTTCTGCTCAGATTTTATCAATGTAAGTTCTGACTGGTCATGCTTATCCCCTGGGCGAACTTTAATTTCGATAGGAGATAACCTTTCTGATCTGAAGTACTCCACTTCATCTTTTAAATCCTGATATTTCTTTTGAAATCGTTTCAATTCCTGAAAATTTCTCTCATACAGGTCTTGAGCACTTTGAAAGTCTCTGACCAATCTATCATGATATTTCTTGGATTCGTCTAAACGAATACCGGCATGACCAAGCTTCCCTTTCAAAGACTCAATGTCATGATTTCTGCTTTCCAACAATAGGCGGGCTTCTGACAACTCTTCCCTTAAAGTTATGGTTCGCTGGGCAGCTCCAGCACTCATGAGCCATAACATGGGCCAAGCTTCTAGGAGAAGTCTGTCACGGCTTTTATCACTTTCTGCTCTAGCAAATGCTATTAAAAACTCAACAACCTGGCCCTTTTGGTTGAACAGGTCCTCAAAGGTGCTCATAGCCTGCTTTTTCTCTTCATCCACGAATTCATTATTGCTATCCCCCAAACCTAATCTCTTGCGGAGATAATCTATTACTCCACATTCAACATACTTCTGCCAAGTACCGACAGCTTTTCGGACTGGCTTCGGAGTTTCCTCCTCAATACCTTGGGCCGCCATATTTTCCTCGTTATGCTTGGAAGAGGTGGATCCGTGATTACTGGATGCCATTTTGATACAAAATATATGTTTGACCAAGTGTACAAATATACAATCACCAGTGCGTTTTGTATTATGGTACGATTTCTATGGCTCTCAGCAGTGCCTCCAAATTTATCCTGTGGTGGTTTATGTAAGGATTTATTGTACTTATAAAGGGCGGTGTCCCTTTCCCTTAGATGAAATATTACAGTGCCTCCAGCCGTTAAAATACGGCAAATGTTTAGTAAACCAATGATTTGGACACCTTGATAATTTGATCACCACTTATTATTATACCTTGAATTCTTTTAACCAGTATGATTTCATACCATACACATAAAATTTGCCTTATAATAGATAAATATATAAATTTATTTATGTACAAAAATTACACATATATTAACACAAAACGCAAAAGACTGGTGATCAATAAATACTGATACACACGGTCAAAGATATATCCTACCAATATCATACACAATAATAATATTTCTAAATAATGAAATCAATATCACAAATTTCTAGATGATCTGATAAAAATTAAATTTATTAATAACTAATAATTTCGAGTATCTCAAAGGTTATATTCTCACAAACCGTGGCCATAGGATTGGAAGAAGTTATTCTCTGATAAAATATACTCTAATTATTAATATTTAATAAATTATGGAATATGAAAAATTTGGAATATGACACCAAACAATTTTAACAGTAATACGGATCTCTCTACATATATATAACCACCCAATATAGTTGTGATACACTAAGGTAATACTTATTACTCTACACAACAGATAAAATATGCAATGCAAAATTAAATGGACAGTCTCACCACACCCGGAATTCAGACTATG
This sequence comes from Staurois parvus, assembly GCF_062004578.1. Lineage (NCBI taxonomy): Eukaryota > Metazoa > Chordata > Amphibia > Anura > Ranidae > Staurois > Staurois parvus. Next base: position 614,742 of record NW_028318765.1, on the reverse strand, counting down.
AAACTTTCCAGTGGATTCAGCTGGCAATGGAACGCCTTCAGAATGATGCCACAGGGGCAAGTGATAGATATGGAGTATAGTAGAGATTCAGAGGTTTAGAAGTTTAGGAGAAAGTTTGAAAAGATGGAAGAGGGGTTATTCAGCAGAGTTGTCTCTTCAGATGTCTTCAGATTTTCTTCTAGTGAGGTTTTTCTTAATCAGGGTTTTTTTTTTTTTTCTAAATAAGGTGCATGGGCTTTTATACCAACTAAACCATTGTTCTAAGATACCCTCCCACCAGGCTTCTTGATTGGCTAGTTGAGAAATGTATGTACATAAGCTATTTCTCACCTATCTGCCAGGTGGCGGTCTTGTACCATAGAACAATTTGAGTATTGATGATGACTCATACCTCGGGTTGAACTCAAGGTGATTTTAGGTATTAAATATACGTCTTATCCAGATATATAGTTGATCATAGCTATAATGTTCTAAATAAGAACCATGGAATATATGTGTATACTCGGTTATTCATCTCCCTGAGATACAAGCCTGTGTGAAAGCATTTGTTTCCTGATAAGACATACAACTGATGCTAACTCACAATATATCTTACTTTTCATCATCTCAATACTCAAGTTAGTGATATACAATTCCCATTGCTGAATATTTTGTGGTGTGCGACACATATTCTTTATAACATTCATAGATACTATGCTTTTTAGTAATATCTTTGTGGTTAGATATATTCAATTCTTAGTCTTAAAATGTCCTGAATTTAACTTTTAGTCTTAAGAGTGACACATTAAACTGATGTTTGTCCATTGTAAAGATGATAGGCAACAACCAGGTGTCCTTGTAGTTTGAAAAGACCATTTGAAAAGACTGATATCTCACCATTCTCCTCAAGGGTTGTTTACTCTTCTCAAACGTTAATATAGTCTCATCTATTGTTCACTTGTTGGTGTGGTGATTCAACATTTGAAGGTTTAAAGTCTTATTTGTCTGTCTATTTAACTTTTGTATAAGTCTTCCACTCAACCTCAATATATAAACAGTATTTATTGACAGTCCAAACAATCTATTGTCTTGTAAAAGAACTCACTTCACTCATTATGTACATTTCTTAACTAGAGTCCTTCGACATTTCAACCAAGACAAGTTAACCCTTAATATACGGCTAGGCTGGGTTGCTTGGCTGTCAGAAGAACATTATATTTTGAAAAATAATTTTAAAAGTCCACAACAGGCCTGGATGCGTCCCTCCAAGTGTTTATAACCCTCTTCCAGCGTCTTGACAGCTTGGGTAAGCATGGACAGATGGTGGCACATCTCTTCCCAGGGAGAGGGTCCTCCTCCAGACTCTGTCATGGCCGTATGGTTCTGTTAGGGACCAGCCGGTGGTAGCCTCTAGCGGCCCACAGACCAGAATTCCCCAGGGCACGGAATCTAAGTTCCGACCTGCTTGTTCACCAGAGCCCCTGATGGTGGGGATGGACTTGGAGCAAGCCGAGACCAGGTCGCGACCCCTGGGTGCAACCAGCTGTGGAAGAGGCACCTGTCGGTGGTACGCAGCAGGTGAGAGTCTGATGTGAGGAGGTAGAGTAAGCGAGGTCAGACAGGCTGGGTCAGTAACAGCGGAGCAGGTCGGTGCAAAACAGCAGGCAGAAGAATAAACGGGTCACGGTCCGGGTTTGGCAACAGGAGATCAAAAGTGCAGGAGCAGGCAGGAGAATGGTCAGGCAAGCCAGGGGTCAGAGCAGGAGAAGTCAGCAGATCAGGATCAGGCAGGGTCAGCAGGAAAGTAAACTCACAGGAAAGACCATACGGCACTTGAGCATTGCAAGAGCTGGGTTTAAATAGTCAGCCCAACTCCTGACAGGCGCTCCTGGGTCCTAATGCTTGCCTGGTGCCGTCATTGGTGACACTTGCGTCTGGGTCCTAGTGCGCGCCTGCCTGTACGTTTTGTCAGGACTCTACGCATGTGCGGATTCGATCGCCGCAGCGATCTTCCCATTCCCTGACAATAGCATTTAACATGTTTTAAGGAATATTTGTATTTTTTCTATTGTCTAGTTTTTAGCTCTGATGAAAGGGCACTGCAGAGCCCCTGAAATGTGTTGGATGTTACAAAATAAAAATCTTTTAAAAGGTTTGTACAACTTGGTGTGGGCTTCCCATCCTATTGAAACTTTTAAGTTCTATTAGAAGGAATCCTCCTCTTCCTTCCTGCCAGCATTTAGCAGCTGCAGGAAGAAAATACGGCCCATTGTTCTGGTAAATGCCGACCCTGCTGTACAGCTTCTATCTGCTGCCCGGGCTCCCCTTTGCTCACTCATAATGGAAGCATTCTGAATGATTTTGTTTGTGAATGAACAGCAAACTGCACAGAGCACTTGCCATTTATTTTCAGTCCAGTGCAGCTCAGGCTGCAAAAAAATAAATTTACATCCTCATTTCCTTTCTCTGTGTCACAATTGAGACAATCAGGGGTCTGTTTGGACCCCTGATATGTCAACAAAGCTCCCCAATGGGACTCCTAAAAAAATCTGTGAAAAAAGAGGGTTAATAAACTAAAAAAAAAAAAAAAAAAAAAAAAAAACTGACACCATTCACTATCTTACTGACACCAACCTCTGTTAACCTCTATTAAAGACCCACTTCTTGGCTTCTTTCCCTGCAGCTTCCCTTCTTATCCACTATAGAAGTGAGGCTTGAAATTAAAACCTGATCTGCATGTTGATTGGGTACATCTTCATGCTACATGTGCAGTGAGGCCCTATTACCAACACATTGAAATGACTAATATATATACTAACATTGCCTTCCTCTGGCTTATTTATTAAACTTTAACTTCTGGGCAGAGGGCTGGGGGGGTGTGGATGGGAAACTACTCCCTCGGTGGGGATGCCAAACTAAGCCTTTGTCCTAGGTGAAAGAATGTCAAGCTTCACTAGTGGAAGTCACATATATGACCTCAACATTCTCCTATTCCTCTGTGGTCAACTGGTATTGCCTAATGCCATCTGGAACAGATTCTGGACTGGGGGGACTGTTTGGCATTGAGAAGCTCTGAATAATACCTGGAAATCAGTTTGGTGTCATCTGGAGATAGTAAGAGTTTTTCAAAGAAGTCTGTTGGAGTACAACCAATGAAGATTTAAATAGACGGTGTGCTGGAGCTGAAAGAAGGGGAATAATTGGTTCGTGGTAACATTAAATTCTAACAGTATAGTTTGAAAGCCTTTCAATTTGCTACCTTGGTGTAGTTTGTGTACAAATTTAAGACCCTTAATGGACCCAAATCCCAGCACTAGGTGCTGTCAGGAATCCTGAGAAGGGTGGATTTCCCCATTGATGGAGCTGGCCCAATTAGTGGAGTAAATAGAATTCATGTGCTGTAAATATTTAAGGGAAGTAACAGTGGAAAGTGCCCTGTATGTTCTCAGCAGTCTGTTGATAATATGACAATAATTGTATAGGGATTCAAATGAGGACGTTGCGGCTGCCTACTTTGCTGTACGAGCATTGTTCTTACTTGGTTTGAGCCAATCGTTTATCAGAAGTAGTTGGACAGTGAGATAATAATCTGTAATTGGAAAAAACCAGTCCAACTCTTGTGATTGGCATCTGAAGCACTTTAACCACTTGCCCTCATGACAAGGCCATTGTTTGCTGTTCGGCACTGCGCTATTTCAACTGGTAATTGTGCAGTCGTGCAATGCAGTACACAAATGAAATTTATGTCCTTTTTTCACACAAATAGAGCTTTCTTTTGGTGGTATTTGATCACCTCTGCATTTTTTGTTTTTTTTTACTTTTTGCGCTATGAACAAAAAAAGACCGCAAATAAAAAAAAAAAACTATTTTTCACTTGGTTATTAAAATATCCAATAAACTCAAACTTAGTTATAAATGTAGGCCAAAATGTATTCTGCTACATGTCTTTGGTAAAAAAAATCTCAATACATGTATAATATACAATGGAGAGTAGACACCCCAAGGATTTTGCAGAGACAGGTTGGCCCTGATTCACTATTGGGCGTGGGCGCATATTTATGGGCTTAAGCCCAATTTTCATGGGCGTCCGTCATTTTTTACCCTGCAACCTAATTCACTATTGAGCAGAGCCCATAAGCAGATGCCCAATCTAATTCACAAAAAGACACACGCCCGAAATCAGACTCACAAAACAGACTTGCTAAGAAGCACGTCTAAAACCATGAAAAATCACTGCAGAGACATGTTCACTTAGAAATTTGCTTTGCCAAATATCAGGACTTCACTTTAAACAATATCTGCTATTTCCAAAAAAATTAAGAATGTGTTAAAAATCGTTTTTTTCAAGGAAATCGACACAGTAAAAATCTAGACGCCCGTGCAGTGTCTTTGGCAGATACAACTGAGCATGTGCAGAACACATTTTAGACTTCTGCCATGGGCGTTTGTTTTTTAGCCACTGACTAATAGTGAATCTTACTGTGGATTCCTCTGACAGCCGGCACTCGGTCGTGACTATTGTGTTTAACAAACAGCACTCGGCATATCTTCATGTAATCTAATTAGATTTCCTTAGTTCTAGTGATTCTATTTTTGTTTCTTATCCTTTATAATTATTTCTGTAATGATTTTACTTATTTCAAAGGTCTAGATAATATTTATTTTGACAGCTGAATGTAATAATAAAGGTCCGCAATAAAAAAAAAAAAACAGCGTGGGTCCCCCCTCTCATCCTTACCAAGCCCTCAGGTCTGGTATAGATATTAAGGGGGAACTCCACACTGAAATTAAAAAAAAAAACAGCGTGGGTCCCCCTCAATATCCATACCAGACCCTTATCCGAGCATGCAGCCCGGCAGGTCAGGAAAGGGGGGGGACGAGCGAGCGCCCCCCCCCCCTCCTGAACCATACCAGGCCACATGCCCTCAACATGGGGGGGTGCTTTGGGGCAGGGGGGCTCCCCCCCCAAAGCACCTTGTCCCCATGTTGATGAGGACAAGGGCCTCTTCCCCACAACCCTGGCCGGTGGTTGTGGGGGTCTGCGGGCGGGGGGCTTATCAGAATCTGGAAGCCCCCTTTAACAAGGGGGCCCCCAGATCCCCCCCCTACGTGAACGAGTCTGCGGTACATGGTCCAGCAGACTTATTAAAAAAAAAAAAGTGTGGTGTAAAAAAAACACAGTACAGGGTCTTTGACAAGTCCTTTATTAAAACAATGTCCCCCGAAGTAGATCCAACGTCAATCGCGACGGCGGCGGCAGGGACCCGAAAAAAGAAAAAAAAAAAAGGTTCCGCTCCAGTCCCAGGCTTCCAGCCTTGTGAAGAAGAGGCTAGCTGACAGTTCTTATATAGGTATGGGGCGGGGCCAGCCGGGGACATCATCCGAGTGACCCGCCCCATGTCACATGCTTGCTGTTCCCGGCTGGCCCCGCCCCATAGCTATATAAGAAATGTCAGACTGTCTCCTGCATTCAGCTAGTTAGCCTCAGTGGAGAGACAGGGTGACATTTCTCAAATAGGTAAGGGGCGGGGATGATGTGCCCGGCTGGCCCCGCCCCTAACCTATTTAAGAAATGTCAGCTAGCCTCTTCTTCACAAGGCTGGAAGCCTCGGACGGGAGCGGAACTTTTTTTTTTTTTTTTTCTTTTTTCGGGTCCCTGCCGCCATGATTGACGTTGGATCTACTTCGGGGGACATTGTTTTAATAAAGGACTTGTCAAAGACCCTGTACTGTGTTTTTTTTACACCACACTTAGTTTTTTTGTGAATAAGTCCGCGGGACCATGTACCGCAGACTCGTTCACGTGGGGGGGGGGCCGGGATCTGGGGGCCCCCTTGTTAAAGGGGGCTTCCAGATTCTGATAAGCCCCCCGCCCGCAGACCCCCACAACCACCGGCCAGGGTTGTGGGGAAGAGGCCCTTGTCCTCATCAACATGGGGACAAGGTGCTTTGGGGGGGAGCCCCCCCTGCCCCAAAGCACCCCCCATGTTGAGGGCATGTGGCCTGGTATGGTTCAGGAGGGGGGGGGGGCGCTCGCTCGTTTGTCCCCCCCTTTCCTGACCTGCCGGGCTGCATGCTCGGATAAGGGTCTGGTATGGATATTGAGGGGGACCCACGCTGTTTTTTTTAAATTTCGACGTGGAGTTCCCCCTTAATATCCATACCAGACCTGAAGGGCTTGGTAAGGATGAGAGGGGGGGACCCACGCTGTTTTTTTTATTATTTATTTAATTCACAAAATAATTTGAAATTCAGCTGTCAGTGGGAAACCCCGATGACAGCTGAAACATTCCTTCTGTCCCTGCAGAGAGCTCCGCTATTATATTTGACATTAAAAAGTATAGAGACTGCAACATTGTATCTATTTGTATCCATTCCGGATATAGATGTTTTTATTCGGATACAAATAGATACAATGTTGCAACCTTTATACTTTTTAATGTCAAATATAATAGCGCAGCTCTCTGCAGGGACAGAAGTAATTACTTTGCTATTATATTTGCAGGCCGTAGATGGGGCGAAAATCGAACCATTTTTTTACCATTGGTGGTAACGTCGGCTCATTGAACAACCGATTTTTTTTTTTTTTTTTTTAAAACGGTCAGTTTTCGCCCTATCTATGGCCTGCATTTTTCTTTTTCTTATTCTTTTTTTTATTCTTCTTTTTCTTGCAGGTCATGGCTCATGTGCAGATTTTTTATCTGTTAAAAGATCAGCCAATTTGCCGATCATTGCAGCTAAAATCGGCCGATCTGCAAAATCGGCCAATTTTTATCCAAATTTACCAATTAAAAAAAGTTGCAAAATCCCCAAAAATGGCTGACCAATTAACCCACTAACGGGCCGAAAATCAGCCGATTTTTTTTGCGGACGATTTTAGACCCATGTAAAGCAGGCCATAGATGGGTCTAAAATCGGCCGATTTTTCTGCCGAAAAAAAATCGAACGATTTTCGGGCCGTTAGTGGGTTAATTGGTCAGCTGTTTTTCGGGATTTTGGCACATTTTTTTTATCAGTAAATTTGGAACAAAAAATTTTCAACTTTACTGGTAAACAAAATATGCTAAAATCCCAAAAAATGGCCGACCAATTATCCCAATAACGGAAGAGGCCCTTGTCCCCATTAACATGGGGACAAGGTGCTTTGGGGGGGAGCCCCCCTTCCCCAAAGCACCCCCCCATGTTGAGGGCATGTGGCCTGGTATAGTTCAGGAGGAAGGGCGCTCGCTTGTCCTCCCCCCTTTCCTGACCTGCCGGGCTGCATGCTCGGATAAGGGTCTGGTATGGATTTTGGCGGGATCCCCAAGCTGTTTTTTTTTTATTTCAGCGTGGAGTTCCCCCTTAATATCCATACCAGATCCGAAGGGCTTGGTACGGATGTGAGGGGGGACCCCACGCTTTTTTTTTTTTTGTACATTCAGCTGTCAGTGGGGAACCCCGCTGACAGTTGAAACATTAACACATGGCTGTCGCTCCTACAATCCCGCATGAGTTATGTTATCAACTCATGCAGCATTTTAGTAGCAAAAACCAATGCAGCGCTCATGTTTCAGCTGTCGGCGGAGTTCCCCACTGACAGTTGATGTAAAAGTATTGCAGGGAATTATAAACAATTTGTAAAAAACCCGGCGTGGGGTCCCCCCTCTCATCCATAATAAGCCCTTCGGGTCTCGTATGGATGTTAAGGGGTAACTCCACGCTGAAATTAAATAAAAAACAGCATGGGGTACCCCCCAAAATCCATAACAGATACTTATCTGAGCATGCAGCCCAGCAGGTCAGGAAAGGGGGGGGGACAAGCGAGCGCCTCCCCCCTTCCTGAACCATACCAGGCCACATGCCAAATTATTCAAACATTTGTAAACAGACCAATTAACTGAAATGGTTTGGCATTTGTACCCCAAATATGACGTTCCCTGAGGCATTGGTAAACCGAGGTACGCCTGTATTAGTATTGCAATCCTTTGTATTGGGATACATAGAACCAACATACATCTGAATTGGCAACATAGCACAACATTTGTGTCACATTGCCCAGGGACCTAAGATTGATTCACAGCACAGAAATACAGGCTGGATTAGCAATGTAGCTCCGTGGATTAGTGGTTAGCACTACTGCCTCACAACTCTAGGGTTGTCGTTTGAATCCCAACCCCGGTGAGGAAGTAGCATGATCTCCGTGTGTGGCTGTCTTCAAATAGATGTTCTTTCAACATCTTTGCTTTCTGTCTAAATGATCCCTACAATGAGGCCTTGTCTGTTGAAACACCTTCAAAGCTGCACCTTATGTGAATGTCATACAATGGGATAAGAGCCTGGAGCACTAATAGATTTGATAATGATGGTTTACACTCCATCCACTTTTGTGAAGGATTTGGCAAGCAAAGAGCTGACAGAGAGAGATAAAGTCTGCAAAGTCGCACCCTATTGTATGCTATTAGAGCGACCACATGGGTGTGTTTCAAACATTGATTTCTATAGTACATATAGTATATGTATATAGTATGTAGTATATAGTAGTACATGTACTACTTTAGTGGCAATTTGCATAGAGATCTGTGTCAGATGTCTTGAAAATTGCATTGAAATGGTCAATTTTACTGTAAGTCGCAGGATTTGTAAATCAGCTTTGCCCAGAGTGTAATGTTTGGTGAAGTTTGATTTCTGGAGTGTTTTGCCAATTGATGGGAAATTCACCATACTAGTCAAATCGATTTGTCATTTTCAGTATTGCATACAAGATGTGGTCATGTGACTGTCTTAGCTCATGCGAGAATCTGGAGGGAATTGTGACCATAGTAGCAATAAAGGTTCCAATTGGGGTTCCCTTTCACATCCCTGCTCAATGTTCTGTTGTATGCTGCACACGTACATTTCACTGTATATTTCTTTCTGATTTGTGGGGCCTGTATACCAAGGCTTAATGCAGGTAGGAAGCGGATTCATCAGGTGAAAACACTTTCACTGACCAAATTAAGGTCAGTGGTGGGTGAGGCTTCATTGGGTGTGGGGCCTTGTTTGGCACGTTCCAAATACAACCTAGCTTATATAAAGATGTGCAGTAGTGAGTAATTTGGCCTGTTACTAGGCCGGGTGGTTTGTGACTAAGTCCTTGCATGGTGTGGTTTGGGGGGAAGAAGAGATTTTGTGCTGAATTGCCCCAGACACCACTCAGGCTGTGTTTGGAAGTGGGCTGGAAATGTTTGCATATTTTTGGCCTTGTAAAGTGTGTTTGTGTGTTATTGCACAATGATTGTGTTTTTTCTCTTTGCATTGAAAGCCTCACACATGTCAATCGTTTTGTTTAAAATCTGCTCTTGTTTTAATTTTGCTTGCTTATTTAGACTCCAATGCATTTTTCTGACAAACCTGCTGACAAATGTATGTGTAGGGGATTTGTAGAGGTGGGAGGGTTTTTTTTCACATGCTTTGTTTTCTTGATATTTTGATCTGTAGACTTTTTTTTGTGAATGGATCTTCATACTAAGTGATTGTGTAAGTAAATCTTATGTGCACGAAAATGTTACTTGATTCATCTTCCCCTTTGTTTCCTGCTATAACCTGTGCACACACAGTTCACTAGAAGTATCTTTAGATTGTAAGCTCTTATGAGCAGGAGTGTTTTATTTTTTCCACATCCTATTTTTGTGACTCCCCAAGATATTGACTGTACCTACTTGTTCCTGGTGACCAAATAAATGAAGATATATTTGATCAATAAATGTTTGACCGATGTTTTTGTGTTTATTTTATGTTCAATATATGAACAACCTTAATAGTTACTTTGTATACTTATATAATCTGCTCAAATGTAGCTTGTAAGAGCATGAATATGCAAGTGTGTGCAAACTGGCTTTTTCAAAACCAAAAAAAAAAAAAAACCCACTTGCACCACAATATTGTTATGTACTAATGAATGTCACATTCACTGTGCAGCCAGCTACAGGTTTTCTACAATTCGATTTACAGTAATAAAATAGTCCACACTTTGTTGATTTTTGGCCTTTGGCAACAAATATTAGCCAAGGTTAAAAAAAAACAAATCAATAAGAAACACACATTTGCGAAAGCTATCATAGCCGTGCATAGAAATGCGCGATTGCAAACAAATAAGCACCAAACAGGTGTCCGCATGGCGCATGAACGGCTATCCTGGAAGTCCGTCATCACGTGCGCGCGCACCCGGAAGTGGTTGTGGGGAGTGTAAGTGGATGAGAAGTGGTTGGAGGTTTTGTGTTGGTTGAAAATTTTGATAACTTTATTGGCATTTGGACATGGCGAGAGCACAGTTCTCAACTGAGCCGATGATCCTTATATGTAAAGTAAGTGTGGCCATTGCAAATATGTTTATAACATCTGAGGGACAGGTAATTGCAATTTTGTGGGTGGGGCCTAGCAGAATCTCACTTGGTGCACATGCTACTTATCTGTACATTAGCTCCTGGGTATTGATGGGTCAATGATATTAACCACTTGCCTACTGGGTACTCATACCCCCTTCCTGTCCTGGCCAATTTTCATCTTTCTGCACTGTTACCCTTTGAATGACAATTGTGCGGTCATGCCACATTGTACCCATCTTAAATTTGTATCAGTTTTTTCAGACAAATAGAGCTTTCTTTGGGTGGTATTGACTTGCTGCTGTGAGTTTTACTTTTTGCTCGATAAACCACAAAATAGCTCATAATGAATAAAAGTCTGTTTATATTATAACATTTGGTAAACTGGTAATTTAGCAACACTGATGTGCGTTGATGAGGCAGCACTGGTGGGTGGCACTGCTGGCCACAGGTGGGCGGAACTGTTGGGTGGCACTGGTGGGCACTGATCATCGGGGCCGACCCCCTGCTTTGATAACTGCTGGTTCTCGGCAGTACTTTCCACACATTCTGACAGCGTGATGAAAGTGCAGCCAAGACCCGGCAAATGCATTTCCCGGTGATCAGCGTGTCATTGGACATGGCTGATCACATGGTAAAAAGCCGCTGTGATTGGCCTTTACCACATCACGTGATCAGCTGTGTCCTTAGGACACAGCAATCACGGAGAGCGCGTTCTGCCAGGATGTCATATGACACCCTCCCAGAGCTGCCTGGATGCAGTGTAGCGTTATTCGGCTATCTGCGGTTGCCCAATAGGTAACCAGCTAGGCCTTCATGGCTAATCTTTGAATATCTGGACATGTATACTGCGTATAATGCATTACATTCTACAATGTGTTGGTGTACATGGTATTACAGTGTGCAATGCGTTGCTGGATTCTGCATGACAGTGGACAGCGTATCACAGTGTGCAATGCGTAGCTCCAGCCTGCATGACAGTGTACAGTGCATTACAGTCTACAATGTGTGGGTGTACACGGTATCACAGTGTGCAATGCGTTGCTCCATCCTGCATGACAGTGTACAGTGCATTACAGTCTACAATGTGTGGGTGTACATGGTATTACATTGTACAGTGTATTACAGTGTGCAATGCGTTGTACACTGCAGTGTGCACTAAAGCATTTTACACTCATGCACTGTACACACTAACGCATTTGACATTTCTAGTGTGCAATGCGTTGGACAGTACAATGCATTTGCAGTATTGGTGTATGTTTTTATTAAGCACAGATAATTAATCTGATTTTAGTTATGAAGGAGAAGTCTTCTCTGTCCCCCTGTTTATGAGGTGGAGGACAATTGTTTTCCGAAGAAGAGAGGAGACATTTTTTTCAAGGAGATCTGTATAGATTTCCAGAGATATGTGTAGATGGTTGAGGGGCTGCATGTGATCTCCGGAGATAATTGGGATTAACGATCACCTGAGTTAAACCAGTGAATGAAAAGTGTAAAAAAACATGGATTGAAAATAATCTGCACTGACCACTGTGCTTTGTCAAGCCACATATTGGCACATTCTGGTTTCACACAGATGCGATGTGAAATTTGCAGTGTTTTCTGTGCAAGCGCTGCACCGCATCACAACCGCAACCCCTTCATGCCACCTGCTGCGGCTTTCTAGGTGAAGTTACCAACACACCAATATTGGTACACAAAGCGTATTGCGATTTGCCAAATTGGATGGCATGCCTATTCACACCCATGTGCATACCCTGAAAAAGGGTCCTGCACATTTTTGGCCCGGATGCGGTGCAATTTGAGGTGTGCAAAATGTTTGTCTCTAATTGCAACGCACACAAATTGCATGTGATTTGCCCAGGAGTGCGGTGTTAGACCACAATGCATGTATGTGAAGCCAGAATAAAAGGATGTGGATTTTGTCTATTTTTACTTGCGCATGTTAACATTATGTAAGTGCATTTTTCTTCTGTTTAACATGCTATAGAAATGCAACATGCATTTGGATGTTGTGTTTTTGTATGTGTATTTTGGAAGTATTCTAAACACACATTGACCCTAGGGCCACACTATATGTTATGCAGGCCATAGATGGGTCGAAAATCGGCCGATTTTTCGGCCGAAAATAAAATCGGCCGATTTTCGGATCGTTAGTGGGCTATTTGTTCAGCCATTTTTTGGTATTTTGGCAGATTTTTTTTTTCGGTAAAGTTGGAAAAAAAACGGCCGAATTTGCCGATTGGCCGATTTTCTCGGCAATGATGGGCAAATCGGCCGATTTTTTACTGATAAAAAATCTGCACATGAGCAGTGACCTGCAAGAGGAAGACAAAAAGAAGAAAAAGAAGAAGAGCATGATGAAGAAGATGATGATGATGAAGAGGATGATGATGATGAAGAAGAAGAGGAAGAAGAGGATGATGATGAAGAAGAAGAAGAGGATGATGATGAAGATGATGAAGAAGAGGGTGATGATGAAGAAGAAGAGGATGATGATGATGAAGAAGAAGAGGATGATGATGAAGAAGAGGATGATGATGCAGAGGATGATGATGAAGAAGAAGAGGATGATGAAGAAGAAGAAGAAGAGGATGATGGTGAAGAAGAAGAAGAGGATGATGATGAAGAAGAGGATGATGATGCAGAGGATGATGATGAAGAAGAAGAGGATGATGAAGAAGAAGAAGAAGAGGATGATGGTGAAGAAGAAGAAGAGGATGATGGTGAAGAAGAAGAAGAAGATGATGGTGAAGAAGAAGAAGAAGAAGAAGAGGATGATGATTAAGAAGAGGATGAAGAAGAAGAGGATGATGAAGAAGAAGAGGATGATGATGAAGAAGAGGATGATGATGAAGAAGAGGATGATGATGAGGATGATGAAGAGGAGGATGATGATGAGGATGATGAAGAGGATGATGATGAGGATGATGAAGAAGAAGAAGAAGAAGAGGATGATGGTGAAGAAGAAGAAGATGAGGATGAAGAAGAAGAAGAGGAGGATGATGAGGATGAAGAAGAAGAAGAGGATGATGATGATGAAGAAGAAGATGATGATGAAGAAGAAGATGATGATGAAGAAGGTGATGATGATGAAGAAGAGGATGATGAAGAAGAGGATGATGATGAAGAAGAAGGATGAAAAATGAGAGGAATTCCAGTATGGCAAAAAGTGTCCCTGCAGAGAGCTCCGCTATTTCTTTGACAGTTCCTTGACATTTACAGCGGTTGCAACATTGTATCTATTTGTTTCCGAATAAAAACATCTGTATCCGAAATGGATACAAATACATTGTTGCAACCGCTATAAATGTCAAAGAACTGTCAGAGAAATAGCGGAGCTCTCTGCAGGGACACTTTTTGCCGGCTGTAGATGGGATGAAAATCGGCTGATTTTTTTTTTTTTTTTTTTTTTTTTTTAACCATTGCTGGTAACGTCGGCCGCTTGAACAACCGATTTTTCATTTTTTAAAAGAAAAATCGGCTGTTTTTCTCTCCGTCTATGGCCTGCATAAGCATTAGTGTGCCTGGGGGAGGGGGGGACCTTTGGCCTTTCCAAACACAGTAGATGCTCCAAGAATGTTTCCTTGAACTCTTGAAATGGTTAAAAAGGAAAGACACTCTAGATGGCCTGCACTGAGAATTGACTGTCATGATGACGTGTCAATGATTATTTGCTCTCATTTTTCAGGAGTGGTACTGCTTGCGGTTGAAGCTGGTAGAAATCCACCTTCACGTCCTCCACTCACCTTCACTTGTGGCCAGTGGATATTTTGTGGCCGCAGGCAAGAACTGGCATCGAGGACCTGCATAATGACCCTGGCATGCCAGAGGTGGTTTGGAAGCAGCACAGCAATTTGACCATCCCTTTCCTCTATGTTGGTTTTAGGGTGCAGAATTGCTTCTCGTTCGTGAACGGACTGTCGCCGGATATCAGAGTCCCCATATTTTCAAGATATGTTTTAGCCATGTTGGCTTATTTTTATGTTATTTTCCAAGTGTGTCGCACCTAACCGCACAGTAGTGTGGTGCCATGCGTATTTGTGGCTGTGAATGGGGCTGTTTTTAATAGACGTGTGTAGGTGCAACAACGTTTTCATCATGGTACCTGCGCACATCTACAGAGGGCATTGCATTTCTTTGCTGTGCTGGAAAATGTGTGTTCTTGCATGCGTTTCTGCACCACCAATGGTGTGAACAAGTCCTAAGGGCTGGTTCACACTATAGAAACAGTCTAGATGTGTTCCTGATGGGTTTTTTTCATGCCCTTTTGGCAGGCATGTTTAGTGTGTTCCAGTACATTTTGGATGCGTTTTGGACATGTTTACATTGCATTTTTGTATCCCTTCCACTTATTTTTTTCTATTTTCTTTGTATTCAATGTAGTTAGGGACATGTGCGTTTTAGTACATTCAAGGATGTTTCAATGTGTTCCAGTACAGTTCTGTGCAGAAACAATGCAACGTGGTCAACTTTGTTTACAGCACCTGCAATGCATTGAAAATGCAAGCGCTGATGTGAACTATGACATTGACAACCATATAACCTTCTTTCTGTGCGTTTGTGATGCTGAAAAAGCAACTGAAACACATGTAGTGTGAACTGGCCCTAAAGGTTATTAGAGGTCAGGGAACAGGACTGACCAGGAATTGTGAATTCAATCAGACTAGTGGTGAGATACAATCAGCAATTGTATAATAATGTGAGATCTGAGCTGTAGCTGATAGAAAATGAGACACATTCACTTGATCAGTAAATAGATAAAGAGTGGGGCGGTGATCCATAGATTTGCATATGGGACAGGTGGTGATGGGGTGGGGGAGGGGGTCAAGTTGTATAAGGAGACAGATTTAAAAGAGATAAAAGTTACAATGAAATATACACGGCATGAAACTTGCACATTTCCTAATTGGCAGAAGAACAGTACGCAAGTAACATTCATCCACTTTCTAGTCATTAGGCAAAATCATAATTGATTGATCAATATTCCTGCCACAACCCAGAAAATTGATCTCCATTTTTTTGGGATGTTGCCAAGACTGGGATTAGAACCCATGACCCAAGTGCTGTAAGTTCTGAGCTCTAACCACTAGACCACTGTGGGAGACACAGTTTGAGCTATAATGTAGAATAGTTACATTGTTTAAAAATGATAAAGCAAGCGCTGGTCAAATGATATAGACTAGTAAAATGGTATTACACAAGATAAATATAACCACGAACAGTAGTGCATGAACTCGTGAAAGGTCATCCACCCCTGTGACAGTGTACTACACTATTGAGCACCTTTCTGGCTCCTGTGGCTGAGCTAATTCCTCCCCATGACCATTTGGGCACCCACCCGGATGGATGGATGGATGAAGCTGGATGACTAACCCATAACTGCCAGCATACCGCTGCACCCCCAGATGTGTGATGTGTATAACCCATACATATTAATACTTTTGTTCTGGTGAGTGTAGACCAGTCCCAAGGGTGGTTTACCTTTCACAAGTTCATGCACTACTGTCCGTCACGGAGAGACCACACGTGCCATTCATAGGCACTCTCTGAGTTGGTACTCTCACACGAAGGACATTCCATTATTCAGGAATGATTCTATGAACTTATTTTAGCACCATTTACAATATTACATCATTGTTGCAATTCTTTGCACTTTTTTGTTTTTACATGCATTCATTATTGATCACATGCATTTATAGCGCTGCACTTGTCTTTACCACAGAATAGTTACGTGATTAAAGAGAATGAAGATATATAATTATATTGGGAAATTAGAAGTATATAAATTATTTGAGATATAAGTGTGAAAATGTTTAACATTTGAGTACAGAATGTATGACATTCATTAGTAAATGCATTAGTTTCCTGATCATTTTGGAGACACAGCAAGAAAAGAAATAGAAGAAAATAGAAAATTCTAATACAGGTGCACTATTTATTACATTCTAAGAATTCTCTTTTGCCATCATAAGAACGCCAATGTTAATAAAGCCCGCACTTGTGCGCCATCTAGCGAACATATCCGGTATTGCACCTAAAAATGTGCCAGACGGGATACCACATTTAGTGATAGCAAAGTAGTCAGTAGACGCTCGTCAATGAGCTTGCTAGACGCTGGTCAGATGACTGATTGACCGGAGTCTGCCTGAATGGTCAGTCTCTGCTAGTACACTCACATCTTAGTGAATCAAGGCCGTTGAGTCCACGGATCATTTTTTGCCACTTTTTTTTTTTTTTAAACAAAGTTGTCATTTTAATGATATATTGCTCATGCATGCCCTGGGTATATGTGGAATAGGACCCTAAAACACCTTCTTCTACTTCTCCCAAGTATGGGGATACCACTTGTGAGAGACTTTTGGCAGCCTAGCTACATATAGGCCCCCAAAATCCAATGCTTTCAAAGGGCATATTTCCTCATATCACTTCCCCACAACCTATCGCTCTTTGGGAGGCTCTAAAATGCCAGGATAGTACAAACACCCCCCCCCCTTGTAAAGTAGATACCCCAAGGAATAAGAGGCATGGTGAGTATTTTTACAAATATAATTTTTGTTACGGGTTTTGAAAAAGAAAAGAAGAAATACATTTGTATTCTTCGTTTTCCAAAAACATGAGGCAACAAATGAGATCTTCAAAATAATCACCATGTCTCTTAGCAAATACCTTGGAGTGTCTACTTTCCAAAAAAGGGTAATTTGGAGGGGTTGCGTCTAGTATCCTGGCATTTCAGGGCCAACATTAGAAGCTTATGCCACACAGCACCCACTCTTGAAGACCAAGTCTTTACTGACACTTTCTGTAAACATGAAAACTTTTTTTGCTAGAAAATTACTTTAAACCCCCAAACATTATATATTTTTTCAAAGCAAAGGCTCTAGAGAGTAAAACAGTGGGTGTTGAATTTTTTTACGTCACACAGTATTTGCACATCAATTTTTCAAACGCAAATCTTTTGGGGGAAAAATACGCTTTTTAGAATTTTAATGCACAAAAACACAATATATTGCCCAATTGTTTGATATAATATAAAAGATGATGAACCCTGGCCCCTCACTCACCCACTAGGCACCCTCCTACGTCCACAAACTGCTGCAACCCCCGCAATCTAATACCTGTCCTCCTGCTCCCCACAACCACCCCTCCATTGTCGTTTGCACTCCTGAACGCCCGATCGGTTTGCAACAAGCCCACCGCCATCCATGACCTCTTTATCTCCCGCTCCCTCAACCTCCTAGCGGTCACCGAAACCTGGATCCAAGCCACTGACTCTTCCTCCCCTGCGGAACTCTCCTATGGAGGTCTTGTCTGGACCCATTCACCCAGACCGAGCGGTCATAGAGGTGGTGGGGTCTGCATGCTTTTGTCATCGCTGAGCACCTTCCAGGTCCTCCCAAACCCCCCCTCTCTCTCCTCCTTTGAGGCCCACTGCATCTGGCTATTCTCTCCTACCCCTCTGAGGATTGCAGTAATCTATCGGCCTCCTTGACCCGTATCCCACTTCCTCAACGATTTCTCCGCCTGGTTACCCTTCTTCCTCTCCTCAGAGCAACCCACCATCATCCTTGGAGACTTCAATATCCCTATCAACGTCAATAACCCGGCTACATCCTAACTCCTCCACCTAACCTCTTCTTTTGCACACGCACAGTGTACACAGTCCTCCACCCACTCCGACGTGAACACCCTGGACCTTGTTTTCTCTCATCTCTGCACCCCCACAACCTCACAAACACCCCTTTCCCTCTCTCTGACCACAACCTCATTACATTCTTTGTCTCCCCGTTCTCAAACACCTCCCCCCCAAACGTCAAACCATCACCAGCCGTAACCTCCGCAACCTGAACCCTGCCCCTCTCCACTCTGCGGCTGACCGACTTTATGACAGTATCCTTCCACTGTCCTTTCCTGACCTTGCCACTACTGCTTATAACAACTCGCTGTCAGCCACCCTAGACTCCTTAGCAACCCTAACCACACGTAGCATTAGACCCCAACCGTTTCATCCATGGCAGAATGACCACACCAAGAATCTTAAATGACGCAGTCGTGCGCTGGAACGATTATGGCGCAAAACCAGATGCCAAAAACCGTTCACCCTATACAAATCTGCGTTCCTCACCTACACCTCCTCCCTCCACGCTGCCAAACAAGCCTACTTCGTAACCCTCATCAATACCCTCTCCTCCAGTCCTCGACGGCTCTTCTCCACTTTTAACTCCCTACTCTCTCTCCCCCCCCCCACCTCCACCCAGTACCTCACTCACCGCCCACGAGATTGCTAACCATTTCCAAAACAAGATCGACGCAATCCGTAGGGACATCGCCAATGCTCAGACTTCCACCCCACTTAGCCTACCTCGCAACTGCCCAGACCCCCACCCCACCTAACATCCCACACATTAAAACCCCCCCAACACTCCACTCTTTCGACCTTGCTACCACTGAAGAGGTCACTAAGGTCTTCTCCGAACTCCGCCTCACCACCTGCCCCCTTGACCCTGTCCCCACACTCCTACGGTCACCCTCCTCCTCAATCCTACGCTTCCTCACCCACATCTTCAATCTCTCCCTCTCTACTGACACATTCCCCTCCCCCCTAAAGCATGCGCACATCACCCCCATACTCAAAAAACCATCCCTGGACCCCACCGACCTGAACAACCTTAGACCCATCTCTCTGCTGCCATTTACATCCAAACTCCTTGAGTGCTTAGGCTATAATCGCCTAAGCTCCCACCTCAACGACATCAACCTCCTTGATCCCCTACAGTCTGGCTTCCGTTCCCTGCACTCCGCCGAAACCGCCCTATTTAAACGACCTGCTAACTCCCAAAGCTAATGGCCACTACTCGGTCCTCCTACTCCTCGACCTCTCCACTGCCTTCTACACAGTTGACCACCCCTTCCTCCTAAAAAAAACTATACTCCCTTGGCATCAGAGACTCCGCTCTCTCCTGGCTTTCCTCCTATCTATCCCAGCGCTCCTTCAGTGTTACCTATAGCGCTGCCACCTCCCCCTCTCTCCCCCTCTCTGTTGGGGTCCCCAAGGCTCT
This sequence comes from Staurois parvus, assembly GCF_062004578.1. Classification (NCBI taxonomy): domain Eukaryota; kingdom Metazoa; phylum Chordata; class Amphibia; order Anura; family Ranidae; genus Staurois; species Staurois parvus. The sequence continues at coordinate 595,364 of NW_028318765.1, read as the reverse complement.
GTCCTCGGGCCCCTTCTCTTCTCCATCTACACCTCCTCCCTTGGCCAACTGATACACTCCCACTGCTTCAACTATCACCTCTACGCCGATGACACGCAAATCTACCCCTCGCCTCACCCCTTCAGTCTCCGCCCGAATCACCTGCCTACTGAATGACATATCTGACTGGATGTCACTCCACTTCCTCAAATTAAAACTTTCTAAAACCGAGCTCCTAGTTTTCCCCCCAGCCCGTGCCCCCCCCCCCCCAACCTCTCCATCGACCAATAACGCCACCATCAGTCCCACCCCGCAAGCCAAAGTTCTAGGTGTCACTCTAGACTCCAACCTATCCTTCCAGCCCCATGTCCAGTCGCTGGTAAATTCATGCAGGCTCCACCTCCGCAGCATCTCCAAAATACGTTCGTTTCTAACCCCAGACACTACTAAACAACTCATTCACTCCCTTATTATCTCACGACTCGACTACTGCAACTCCCTCCTCACTGGCTTACCTCATCACAGACTCTCCCCACTTCAGTCTATCCTGAACTCAGCGGCCAGACTCATCCACCTTACCAACCGCTCCGTATCCGCCACCCCCCTCTGTCATTCCCTCCACTGGCTTCCGATTGCCCAATGCTTAAAATTCTACTAACATTGGCATACAAAGCTATTCATAATACTGCCCCAAACTACCTCACTGACCTGATATCCAAATACCACTCAACACGTACTCTTCGCTCCTCACAAGACCTCCTACTCTCCAGTTTCCTGGTCTCCTCCTCCCATGCCCAACTCCAGGACTTCTCCAGGTCTTCCCCCATCCTATGGAACTCACTACCCCAATCCATCAGACTGTCATCTACCCTCCTCACCTTTAGGCGCACCCTGAAAACCTATCTCTTGAGGGAAGCCTACCCCGCCTTCACCTAACAGCCGATCTCCTCCACTCCTCCTACCACTCCATCCCCCACAGCCATTTCCTCCTGTACCACTATCCCCTCCCTCCTAGATTGTAAGCTCCAAGGAGCAGGGCCCTCGAACCCCTCGTGTATTGTATTGTTACTGTATTGTCTCATGTACTGTCCCCCACTATAGTGTACAGCACTGAGCAAACCTTTTGGCGCTATATAAATACCGTATAATAATAATGATGTTTACATACCAATCAATGCTTGCAGGTGCGCGCGGGGGGGCAAGGTTTTTTTTTTTTTTTGCACTGTCCCTTTTTTTTCTATTTTTTAAAATCATTTTTATTGCTATCACAGGGAATGTAAATATCCCCTGTGACTGCAATAGGCATTGACAGGTATTCTTTTTTTGAGAAATCTGAGGTCTACTAGACTCTAGATATCTCCTCTGCCCTTACATCATCTGATCTCACCAAGATCAGTGTGATTAGATGCTCTCCCAATTTACAAATGGCGCTGTTTATATCTTGAAAAACTGAAGTGATGAAATGCTCATAGCTTCCGATTTCTTAGACTATAGAAATGATTGGAGTCTCTGATCAGCTCTGTGGTCAGCCAGCAGTACTGCCGGCTGCATTTTTGGATTCCCTTGTGGTACAGGAGAGCCAATGCAAGATTGCGTCACTTTACCAAGAGCTGCTACTCGCTACTGCTACTTTTTTTTTTTAATATGATATTTTTACTTTTTATTTTTTTTTTTACATTTTTCAATACTTCTGTTGATCAGTGATCAGGGATTTTTTTTTCTTTGCTTTGCAGGAGAGATAAAGATCATTTAGCCTGCAATGCAAAGCTTGCGGTCATGAATCTAACTCATTCATGAACTGCCATCAATGAGTTACGTTTTTGACAGCTCAAGATAGTGATCTGTGATTGGTTGGAACTGGTCACATTGAACAGGGTGCTGTGATTGGCCCCATGTATCATGTGACAGCTGTGGGCCAATCACAGCTCACTAGGAAGAGAAGCAGAGCTATTATAAATGAGATTGATTCATAACAGCTTTGCTTACATTGTGATCATGTGATCGCATAGCGATCACATAATCACCTGGTCCCGTTCACCGGGATCTTCATTCCGCTGTGTCGGCCAGACAGGGCAGTTGCAGTGGGGGAGCCCCCTTGTGTTAGTACAGCCAGAGCAACGTACAGGTAAGTCGCTTTGCCTGTATCTGCCGCGCAGCCGCAGTACATGGCAGGCGGGAAGCGGTTAAGCCAGGTTCTGTTTTTTTTGTTATAAATTATGAACAAACAGTGTGTGTTTGTTTTTAAATTACTTTTGAGCTATAGCACAATGGGAGTTTGCTATATGTAAAGAAATGTTGGTTTTACCAACCCCTCAACAGCTATCCCTTTTAGCTGCAAAGGTAGCAGCCGAGGGTGTACACATGCCATGGCTGTGATGCTTTGCTTCACAACGGTGGCAGGAACTATACTCGTGACCCATTCAAGTCAAAAAGCTTTTGTGGGATCCAAGGGGTTAAAGCAGTTGATGAGGAGACAATACAACACCTCCTCACTGCCTGTCAAACGCTCTCTGAAGAGCGTCCCGAACATGGATGGCTCTTCTGAGAGCATCACACGTGAACAAGTCCTCATGGTGACCCTGTGACTGCTCTGGCGGTGATCACGGACAATGTAACTGCTGTGACAGTGGTCACGGACACTGTAACTGGTGTGGTGGTCATGAACACTGTAACTGGTGTAGTGGTGTAGTGACACTATGACTGATGCAGCAGTGGTTAAAGACACTGAATGAGTGATGGTGATTAGCACTGGTGACACTATGTTAAAAAATGTATATTTTTTGTTTTTTAAAATGGTCGCCAAATTGGTTGTTTGCAGCGATCACATGGTGCCTGGGTTCATCACAGTGGCCCAGTACCAATCACACTGTTTTTGTCTGGTGGTAGCAGATTGCGCCACTGTGCACCTCAATGGTGTTTAAGCAAGGCACACTAGCTGGTAGACATATGTCATCCACCCGGGATAAGGAGGCTTACACCTTGCCATTGTATTACAGTGGGCCGGGCGGGAGATGGTTAACCTACATAATATGCATGTATTTATTTCCCTTTTGTATAAATAGAATTATATTGTCAGAGGCAGGGAGGAAATATGGCTTCTATCATTTTTTGCAATGGGCTTCCTAAATCAGCATCTCTTTTTTTTCAGATCAGTTGAGGTTAGGATAATTGGGGTGAAGATCCACAAAACTTATAATCAGTATTCAATATGATGTGATAAATTTTGCTTTACATTTATTATTTTCTTGTCTGGAATTTTCTACTAAGCACTGGTTCACACTGGATCCAACTTTGAAATCGTGCAACTTCACTTGAAGCCACACAATTTCAAAGTCAGATGGCAGTGTGACTTTGGTTGTGACTTCAGAGACATCTGTGCGACTTCATGCAAGTCTATGCAAGGCACACCCCAAATCAGGAAAAGGAGTACAGGAACTACTTTTCTAATTAGTTCTACTCTGACAAAGTTGGAGTTGCACCAATTAGAACAGTTCAATTGCCGATCATTGCATGCGATTTGTCACACAATTTTAATGGTCAATTCACATGACAATTTGCATCGGTGTGAACCAGGGCTTAGTAGAACATTATTTATTATTAAAACATTATTGATTTCCTTTCATTTAAGTGTTCCCTTTTCTGCTCTTTACAGACTTCCCTCGATGTGTGTATTGTGGAGCTTCGCTTTTCTTCTTCCTGGTTTTCTCTTTTTTCCCTTCCTGTAAATGTGACCCTGAATTATTCTGCATCTGAAGAGTGCGAGTTTTATGAAGAAATATCAGAGATTGCTGGAATGGTTCAACTTGTGGGTGTGAACACACCAAAAGTTCAGCGGCTAAGTGTAGGAGACTTTATGACAATTACTTTACCTGACAAGACTCTGTTGCCTGGTGAGGTGTTTACAGCATCAATAAGCCTCCGCCAAAACTGGACACAGCCTGTCTTTAGCCTTAGGTGAGTAGTTTGATTTGGAGCTGTTTTAATAGCCACTTGACCTATGGAAGGACCAGAACATTTTTTTGCTATTCAGCACTGTGCTACTGTAACTGGCAATTGCTTGGTCATGCAACACTGTACCCAAATAAATTTATAGCATTTTTTTAAACACAAAGCTTTCTTTTGGTGGTATTTGATTACCTCTGGGTTTTTTTTATTGTATAAACGAAAACAGACAGAAAGATAAAAATGTTTTTCTACTTGCTGTTATAGAATATATCCAATTAAAAAAAATCAAATTCCTTCATAAATTTAGGCCAAAATGTATCCTGCTACATGTGTTTGTTAAAATAAAAAAAAGTGTATATTGGTTTGTGTGAAAGTTACAGCATCTACAATGGTGTGTGTGTATGTATGTGTATATATGTATATATATCTATCTCTACACACACACACACACACGTGCAAAAGTTCATTTATTTCAGGAATGCAACTTAAAAGGTGAAACTAATATATGAGATAGACTCATTACATGCAAAGCAAGATAGTTCAAGCCATGATTTGTCATAATTGTGATGATTATGGCTTACAGCTCATGAAAATCCACAATCTCAGAAAATTAGAATATTACATGCAATCAATAAAACAAGGATTGTACATAGAACAATATCGGACCTCTAAAAAGCATAAGCATGCATATGTACTCAGTACTTGGTTTGGGCCCCTTTTGCAGCAATTACTGCCTCAATGCGGCGTGGCATGGAAGCTATCAGCCTGTGGCATTGCTGAGGTGTTATGGAAGGCCAGGATGCTTCAATGGCGGCCTTCAGCTTTTCTGCATTGTTCGGTCTCATGTCTCTCATCTTTCTCTCGGCAATGCCCCATAGATTCTCTATGGGGTTCAGGTCAGGCGAGTTTGCTGGCCAATCAAGCACAGTAATCCCATGGTCATTGAACCAGGTTTTGGTGCTTTTGGCAGTGTGGGCAGGTGCCAGGTCCTGCTGGAAAATGAAGTCAGCATCCCCATAAAGCTCATCTGTGGAAGGAAGCAGGAAGTGCTCCAAAATCACCTGGTAGATGGCTGCATTGACCCTGGACTTAATGAAGCACAGTGGACCAACACCAGCAGATGACATGGCTCCCCAAATCAACACTGACTGTGGAAACTTCACACTGGACTTTAAGCATCTTGCAGTGTGTGCCTCTCCATTCTTTCTCCATACTCTGGGTCCTTGGTTTCCAAATGAGATGCAAAAGATGCTCTTATCAGAAAAGAGGACTTTGGACCACTGAGCAACAGACCAGGTCTGTTTTTCTTTAGCCCAAGTAAGACGCTTCTGACATCGTTTGTTGTTCAGGAGTGGCTTGTCAAGAGGAATACGACATTTGAAGCCCATGTCCAGCCTCAGTCCACTCCTGGTGAAAGTCCCCAACACTTTTGAATGGCCT
>NW_028318765.1:425000-570000 GCF_062004578.1 Staurois parvus | reverse complement strand
TGTTTTTAATAAAATTATTGACAGTCTACACTCCCTTCCTTTTCCTTTCTTGCATGTATCTGGTGATTGCTTCCTCTCTCTACAAGAAGGCTTGCCATGAAGTAGAAAATGTCTGTTTGCCATAGTGACACTATAATTGGATGCATTTGATCTACGATCGTACATTAAAACTACTAATTACAGGAATCTCTCAGTCTGTGACAGGACCTCGGACTTTATGTAAATTTGCAATTTTGGCTTACAATCAGTAAACATGGTCCTCTAGACAGATAAGACATAGCGATTTCTGTTTGGCAAGATTTTTTTATAAAGTAAAATGTATTATTGAAATTATTATATTTCAGACTAGAATCATTGTCTACTGGATTCTAGTCCTGTTGGTAGCACCAGTTGTAAATCAGATTTGTTTTTCTAAGCTATATTCAAATTTTTACAGGGTACGGTGCCGTACTGGATTGGAGCTTCTCTTTGCTCGGTCCGCTGCTCCAAACACTTGGGCAATAAAAACAGAGACACAGAAAGGAGCCAAACATCACACAATTATAGGACACTTAACTCACAGAGGATCTTCAGAGCGCAGGTGAGACCATAATCAAACATAAAGCATTCTTGTTTTTGTTTTGTAAAAACCAGTTTAACCTCTTGCCGCCTACGTAATGCATGTGTGTGTGGCATAGAGGATGGACTTTAACACCCACATGCTGCTCATATGTATTCATGGATGGCCTGTATGCTCCCAACACCTAGCTGTCAAAGCTCGATCCTGATCTCTAGTAATGGGCAGAAGAGTGGCTAAGTGGTTAGCACTTCTGTCTGGCAGCACTAGTGTCATTGGTTCAAGTGTGTGTGTGTGTGGTTTCCTCCAGGTAATCCACTTTCCTCCCACACTCCAAAGACATGCCGGTAGGTTAATTGTCTCCTTTCTAAATTGGCCCTAGTATGTGTATGAATGTGAGTTGGGGACCTTAGATTGTAAGCTCCTAAAGCGCTGCGTAAATTCTCAGCGTTATAGTACCTGAAATAATAGTAATGATCAGGAGCCAGTGGCTGATCAGACAGTCCTTCCCATCCCCGTACACCCCCTTCCAGGTAAAGGGGCTAATATGTTTACTGGTTTACCTAACGGATTACCAAGTATAATTATAATAGTTATGATTTATTTGTCATTTGAGTTTATTAGAAATAATAACACTGTCTTCACAGTGTACTGTGGCTTGAATTCAGTGTTTGGGGGTTGTCTGACAAACTGTCTCCGGCCACTAGACCCAAAAAGAACAATCTTAACTTTCATCAGTCCACAAAATGTTGCGCCATTTCTCTTTAGGCCAGTCAATGTGCTCTTTGGCAAATTATAACCTCTTCAGCACATGACTTTTTTTCAACAGTGGGACTTTGCGGGGGCTTCTTGCAGATAGCTTGGCTTCACATAGGCGTCTTCTAATTGTAACAGTACTCACAGGTAACTTTAGACCTTTTTTGATCTTCCTGGAGCTGATTGTTGGCTGAGTCCTTGCCATTTTGGCTATTCTTCTATCCATTCGAATGGTAGTTTTTCGCTTTCTTTCAATTACACAGAATCAGCAGCATGCATGTCATGACTGTTGGTCTGTTGGATTTCTTTTACTCTACTACACCTGCTAGTAAATTATTTGCCATGTAGAAATATCATTTCTACCAAAAACAGTGATTGATCAGGTTAGTGATGTCTGACTGCTATTATTTTGACCACAACTGTAACTACATTTTTCTAAAACAAGGTTCATCCTTTAGTCAAGGACAGAAAACACAGAAATACATAGACATAGTCAACTATAATTAAGAATATACTGTCACACACTATACCTAATTAACTAGCTATATTAAATAACTGACTAAATGTATTCTAGATTACAAATGATTCTCTTTATGAAATATTTCTTATCTCTTGTTTAACTCTTTACTACAGTCCGACTATTGATATTATTGTCTGAGAGACCACTGACCTACTGATTTTCAGTTAAAAGAAAATCATAGTACACTTGTTTTTAGAGCCCATTCACATGGTTAATTTTAAGTTGGTTTATGTGGAAGTCTCAAAATACAGCTGATCACGTGATGTGGTAAAAGGCCGATCACAGCGGCCTTTTACCACGTGATCAGCGGTGTCCAATGGCACGCTGATCACAGGGAAATGCAAGTGCCGGTTCTCGGCTGCACTTTCCTCACGCTGTCAGATCGTGAGTAAAGTACTGCCGAGAACCGGCAGTTGTCACAGCGGGGATCGGCACCGATCATCAGGGCACTGATGATCAGTGCCCTGATAATCGGTGCCCAACAGTGCCACCCGCAAGTTCCGCCCACCTGTGCCCAGCAGTGCACCCACCTGTGCCCAGCAGTGCACCCACCTGTGCCACTCTGCAGTGCCACCCACCTGTGCCCAGAAGTGCCACCCACCTGTGCCCACCCACCAGTGCCACCCACCTGTGCCCACCCACCAGTGCTGCCCACCAGTGCCACCCACCAGTGCAGCCCACCAGTGCTGCCAGTCAGTGCCCAGGGGTTGTGACAGTCAGTGCCGCCAGTCAGTGCCCAGCAGTGATGCCAGTCAGTGCCGTCTATCAGTACCCATCATCAGTGTCACCTATCAGTGCCGCCTATCAGTGCTGCATATTAGTGCCGCCTATCCGTGACACCTCATTAGTGCTGTCTATCAGTGCCGCCTATCCGTGCCACCTCATTAGTACTGCCTATCAGTGCCCATCAGTGCCGCCTATCAGTGCCCATCAGTGCTGCCTCATCAACGCACATCAGTGAAGGAGAAAAAATACCTGTTTGAAAAATTTTATAATAGAAACAAAGAAACTTTTTTTTTTTTTTTTCAAATTTTTTGCAATTTTTTTATTTATAGAGCAAAAAGTAAAGCGCCCAGTGGCGATTAAATACCACCAAAAGAAAGCTCTATTTGTGAGAAAAAAATGATCAAAATTTCATATGGGTACAATGTTGCATGACCGCGCAATTGTCAAAGTGCGGCAGCGCTGAAAGCTGAAAATTGGCCTGGTAAATAAGGGGGTATAAGTGCCTGGTAGGCGAGTGGTTAATCTTATGTGTGACAAATAATACCTCTTGGATTAGAATAAAGACATACATTTCAAATTAAATTGTTCAGATATTTCCTGTATTTATTAGGTCAAAATAGCATTCTTTATCACTCTTAAAGTGATATTAAAGGCAATAAAAAAACAACAACAAACATGTTAGACTTACCTGCTGTGTACAGTGGTTTTATTCAGAACATCCCAGACCTTCCTCTTCTCAAGGCCCCCGCCGGCACTCCTGGCCCCTTCCTTCTGCCGAGTCCATCCAGAGCAAGCAGATTACTATGGGGGCACCCAAACAGGCTCGCTTTCAAGCCACTGCTCTGTGTGTGCGCCCTCCCCCCCCTCTCTCTCCTCATTGGCTCACTGGCTGTGACTGATAGCATTGGTCTCAGTCAATGATGGTGGACATACCCCAGAGAGCAGAGGCTGTTATGCACATCGCTGTATCGTAAGTCTTGGGGGGGCTGGAAGGCTTTTTACCTTCAGGCATAGAATGCCTGAAGGTTAAAAAATCTTTAGCCTGGACAACCACATTAAATAGGTAAACAAATTACTCTTTGAGAATGTAATTCACCACAAACCAGGACAAAACCATTTAACTTGCCCCCTGGATCTTTAAAACCCCTTTCATGTCTTATTATGCAACCTACATTTTACAATCCCTTGTAGATATCCTTGTAAAAACCTTCTATTTTTCTTTCAGAAGCAATATTTTCTAAGGGACACTATACTACCGGGCCATTCATGGCAAACAAATTTTGTTAATTTGCACACACAAAGTATTTTTCCTAACAAATTCATTCAAGACCATGATGCAAAAATGAATACACCCCAATGAAAGTCTAAGGAGCACAGCTAACTTTTACACAACAAAATTCTAATTAACAAGAATTAAACTACAGATGAGTCTAATTCATTAAACAGATGCCCAGCAGACAGGTGATTATAAAAGGACGTTATGTAACAAAGAAAACCACTTCCCATTTCAAGCTGTCAGCAATGGCACCACATGGAAGAGAAATGTCACAAGGCCTGAGAAAGAAAATTATTTATTTACAAAAGAGAGGTGAAGGCTACAAAGAAGATCAGCAAAGCTTTACTTATCAGTCAGAATATTGTTGCAAAAGTGTTACACAAATTTAACAAAGATGGAACTGCAACCATCTCACAGAGACGTCCAGGTCGTTCACGGAAGTTAATACCTCGACAGGAGCGTCTTTTGATGAGAAGGAAATTGCCATGCAAGTTCATTGCAATTAGCTAAAGAAGTAGAAAGCCAAACTGGGGTGATTGTTTCCTGTCTATATATATGTGTGTGTGTGTGTGTGTGTGTGTGTGTGTGTGTGTGTGTGTGTGTGTGTGTGTGTATATATATATGTGTGTATATATATATATATATATATATATATATATATATATATATATACCACCACCACCATCCACAACCTCTTTGTTTCCCGCTCCCTCAACCTCCTAGCGATCACGGAAACCTGGATCCAGCCCACTGACTCTACCTCCCCTGGTGCACTCTCCTACGGAGGTCTCACCTGGACCCATTCACCCAGGCCTAATGGTCGTAAAGGTGGTGGGGTTGGTCTGCTCCTGTCACCGCAGAGCACCTTCCGAGTCCTCCCAAACCCCCCCTCCCTATCCTTCTCCTCCTTCGAGGCCCACTGTGTCCGACTATTCTCCCCAACCCCCCTGAAGATTGCTGTGATATACCGGCCTCCTGGATCCATATCCCACTTCCTGGATAACTTTTCCTCCTGGCTACCCTTCTTCCTCTCCTCTGAGCTACCCACCATCATCCTTGGGGATTTCAACATCCCTCTCAACCTCGACAACCCAGACACATCCCATCTCCTCCACTTAACTTCCTCCTTTGCACTTGCACAGTGCATACAATCCACCACCCACTCCAACGGTAATATCCTTGATCTCGTCTTCTTCAATCACTGCGCTCCCCACAACCTCACTAACACCCCCTTCCCTCTCTCTGACCACAACCTGAGTACCTTCTCTATCTCCTCGTCCTCCAACGCCTACCCCTCCAAATGTCACACTACTACCAGCCGTAACCTCCTCAACCTTAACCCTGCCTCCCTCCACTCTGCAGCTGATCAACTTCACGACAGCATCCTCCCCCTGTCTTGCCCCGACTTGACTATGACTGCCTACAACAATGCGCTGTCAACAGCCCTTGACTCACTAGCGCCTTTAACCACATGCGACATCAGACCCCGACCGCTCCAGCCCTGGCAGACTGATCACACCAAAACCCTCAAACGACACAGTTGTGCCCTGGAGCGACTATGGCTCAAAACCAAATCCCAACAAGCCTTCACCCGCTACAAATCTGCCTTCCACACCTACACCTTCTCCCTCCACGCAGCCAAACAAGCCTACTTCCTGACCCTCATCAAGGCCCTCTCCTCCAATCTTCGCCGACTCTTCTCCACCTTCAACTCTCTACTGTCGCCACCCCCACCCAGCACCTCACTCACTGCCCTTGAGATTGCCAATCACTTCAAAAACAAGATTGACACAATTCGCAAGGACATCGCTGCAACTCACACGCCCTCTCAACCCGTCCCCTCTCACACAGCTACCCCCTCATCCCCCCTCTCCCTCGACATAACCCGCAGGGACTTCGTCGCTGCTCAAACTCCCTCCAACCGTGTTCCTGCTCAACTACCCTCTCATCACCCCTCTCCCACGGCCCCACCACTGCTCTGACCTCCACTTCCACCCCACCCTACATTCCACATACTGAAGCCCCCCCAACACTCCGCACCTTTGACATTACTAACATCGAGGAAGTCTCCAAGATCCTCTCTGATGCCCGCCTCACCACCTGCCTCCTCGTCCCTATCCCCTCACAACTCCTACGACCTCCCTCCCCCTCCATCCTACGCTCCCTCACCCACATCTTTAATCTCTCCCTCTCCTCCAGCACTTTCCCCTCCCCTCTGAAACATGCACACATCACCCCCATACTTAAAAAGCCCTCCCTGGACCCCAATGACCCGAACAACCTCAGACCCATCTCCCTGCTCTCATTTACATCTAAACTCCTCGAGCGCCTAGTCTAAGCCCGCCTAAGCTCTCACCTCAACGACAACAACCTCCTTGATCCCCTACAGTCCGGCTTCCGTCCCCTACACTCCACCAAAACTGCCTTACTCAAACTCTCCAACGACCTGCTAACCGCCAAAGCTAATGGCCACTATTCAGTGCTCCTACTCCTTGACCTCTCTGCGGCCTTCGACACAGTCGACCACCCCCTCCTCCTCAAAAAACTACACTCCCTCGGCCTCAGAGATTCTGCTTTCTCCTGCTCCCTGTCACAATGCTCTTTCAGCGTTACCTGTAATGCTACCACCTCCCCCTCACTCCCCCTCTCTGTTGGGGTCCCTCAAGGCTCTGTCCTCGGGCCCCTTCTCTTCTCCATCTACACCTCCTCCCTTGGCCAACTCATACACTCTCACGGCTTCAACTACCACCTCTATGCCGACGACACACAAATCTATCTCTCAACCCCCCACCTCACCCCCTCGGTCTCCGCCCGAATTACACACCTACTGAGCGACATATCAGACTGGATGTCGCTTCACTTCCTTAAACTGAACCTCTCCAAAACCGAGTTTCTCGTCTTCCCCCCAGCCCGGACACCACCCCCCATTGACTTTTCCGTCACATCCAACAACGCCACCATCAAACCCGCCCCTCAGGCCAGAGTACTTGGTGTCATTCTGGACTCCAACCTATCCTTCCATCCCCAAGTCCAATCTTTAACAAACTCGTGCAGACTCCACCTCCGCAACATCGCCAAAATACGCACGTTCCTAACCCCAGAAACCACTAAACAGCTCATCCACTCCCTCATCATATCACGACTCGACTGCTGCAACTTCCTCGTTACTGGCCTGCCTCGCCGCTAGCTATCCCCGCTTCAGTCGATCCTAAAATACGGCTGCCAGACTCATTCACCTTTACAACCGCTCCATCTCCGCCACCCCCCTCTGCCAATCCCTCCACTGGCTTCCGATTGCGCAACGGATCAAATTCAAAATCCTAGGTTTTGCCATGGCCTTCACAATCTCCTGACCTCAACATAATTGAAAATCTATGGATAGACCTTAAAAGAGCAGTGCGTGACAGACAGCCCAGAAATCTCAAAGAACTGTCAGACTTTTGTAAGGAAGAATGGCCAAAGATACCTCAAACAAGAATTGAAAGACTCTTGGCTGGGTACAAAAAGCGTTTACAAGCTGTGTTACTTGCCAAAGGGGGCAGTACAAGATATTAACTCTGCAGGGTGCCCAAACTTTTGCAGACGCCATTTTTTTGTTTTCTGTTATTTTGAAAGTGTAAATGATGGAAATAAAATCTAACTTTTGTTGACATATTATAAGAATGTCTAATCTGTAATTTGATGCCTTTTGGAGATTTTTCCATCTTTCCTTGGCTTCTTTATGCACATTAATACAAATTTTTAGCTGGGGTGCCCAAACTTTCGATCCCCACTGTGTATGTATGTATGTATGTATGTGTGTGTGTGTGTGTGTATGTATGTATGTGTATATATATATATATATATATATATATATATATATATATATATATATATATGTGTGTATATGTGTGTGTATGTATATATATATATATATATGTGTATGTATGTGTGTGTGTGTATATGTGTATATATGTATATATATATATATATATATATATATATATATATATATATATGAGTGTGTGTATGTATATATATATAGTGTGTGTGTGTGAATATATATATACACATAATGTGTGTGTGTGTGTATATATATACAGTCATGGCCGAAATTGTTGGCACCCTTGATATTTCTCCAGGAAATCATGTATTTCTCACGAAACGTATTGCATTAACACATGTTTTGCTATACACATGTTTATTCCCTTTGTGTGTATTGGGACAAAACAAAAAAAGGGAGGAAAGAAAGCAAATTCGACATAATGTCACACAAACCTCCAAAAATGGGCTGGACAAAAGTATTGGCACCCTTTCACAACTGCGGATAAATAAGAATGTTACAAGCATGTGATGCTCCTGTAAACTCACCTGGGGCAAGTAACAGGTGTGGGCAATATAGAAATCACACCTGAAAGCAGATAAAAAGGAGAGACGTTCACTTAACCTTTGCATTGTGTGTCTGTCTGTGCCACACTAAGCATGGACAACAGAAAGAGGAGACGAGAACTGTCTGAGGACCTGAGAACCAAAATTGTGGCAAAATATCAACAATCTCAAGGTTACAAGTCCATCTCCAGAGAACTAGATTTGCCTTTGTCCACAGTGCGCAACATTATCAAGAAGTTTGCAACCCATGGCACTGTAGCTAATCTCCCTGGTCGTGGACGGATGAGGAAAATTGATGAAAGATTGCAACGCAGAATAGTCCGGATGGTGGATAAGCAGCCCCAAACATGTTCCAAAGACATTCAAGCTGTCCTGCAGGCTCAGGGAGCATCAGTGTCAGCGCGAACTATCCGTCGACATTTAAATGAAATGAAACGCTATGGCAGGAGACCCAGGAGGACCCCACTGCTGACACAGAGACATAAAAAAGCAAGACTACAGTTTGCCAAAATGTACTTGAGTAAGCCAAAAGCCTTCTGGGAAAACGTCTTGTGGACAGATGAGACCAAGATAGAGCTTTTCGGTAAAGCACATCATTCTACTGTTTACCGAAAACGGAATGAGGCCTACAAAGAACAAAACACAGTACCTACGGTAAAATATGGTGGAGGTTCAATGATGTTTTGGGGTTGTTTTGCTGCCTCTGGCACTGGGTGCCTTGACTGTGTGCAAGGCATCATGAAATCTGAGGATTACCAAAGGATTTTGGGTCGCACTGTAGGGCCCAGTGTCAGAAAGCTGGGTTTGCGTCCAAGATCCTGGGTCTTCCAGCAGGACAATGACCCCAAACATACGTCAAAAAGCACTCAGAAATGGATGGCAAAGAAGCGCTGGAGAGTTCTGAAGTGGCCAGCAATGAGCCCAGATCTAAATCCCATTGAACACCTGTGGAGAGATCTTAAAATTGCTGTTGGGAAAAGGTGTCCTTCCAATAAGAGAGACCTGGAGCTGTTTGCAAAGGAAGAGTGGTCCAAAATTCCGGGTGAGAGGTGTCAGAAGCTTATTGATGGTTATAGGAAGCGACTGATTTCAGTTATGTTTTCCAAAGGGTGTGCAACCAAATATTAAGTTAAGGGTGCCAATACTTTTGTCCAGCCCATTTTTGGGGTTTTGTGTGACATTATGTCATATTTGCTTTTCTGCCTCTGTTTTATATTTGTTCCAATACATACAAAGGGAATAAACATGTGTATAGCAAAACATGTGTTAATGCAATACCTTTTTTGTGTGAAATACTTGATTTTCAGGAAAAATATCAAGGGTGCCAACAATTTCGGCCATGACTGTATATGTGTGTGTGTGTATACATATGTGTGTGTATGTATATATATACATGCGTGCAGTAGTGGTGCACCGAAATGAAAATTCTGGTGCCGAAACCAAAAATTCAGGATTCACTTGGCTGACAACCAAAATGGCGGCGTATGTGGGGGTGCGGAGGCTCGATTTTTTTATTTATTTATTTTTACTTTTATTGTGTGTTTGTATTTATTTTTTTTAACTTATGTTTTTATTGCTATCACATAGGGGTCCCCTATGTGATAGCATATAAGTGACAGGTCCTCCCTGTAGGGAGGTGAGGGTGGGGGGAGGGCAGTGTATGCAAGGCATGGCCAGGAGAGGAGCAGTGTATACAGTGAGGGAGCAGTATATACAGACACATCCTCACTTGCCACCACTAAATGTCTTTGCTGGTTTTTAAATGCAATTACCAGCTTTTTTTTCCTCATTATAGCTCAGAGAAAGAGCTGTCATTCCCCCCTCTGCTAAACTAAACAAAGAGGCGGGGTCACTGAGTAATGCCACTGTGTGACCCCGCCCCTTTGTTTACTTTAGCTGCAGGATGAATGACAGCTCCTGACATTTAGCAGCTGCAAGTAAGGGAGCCTGTCTGTATACACTGCTCCTTTCCTGCCCCCCTTACCCCCTCCCCCCTATAAAGAGGACCTGTTACTTATATGCTTTCACATATGAGACTACATGTACCATAGGTGATGGCAATAAAATCATAAGTGACAGGTCCTCTTTGTAGGGGGTGGGCAGTTTGTACAAGGAGGGGGCAAGAGAGAAGCAGTGTATACAGTGAGGGAGCAGTTTTTACAGACAGGCTCCCACACTTGCCGCTGCTAAATGTCATTGCCAGTTTTTAAATGCAGTTACCTACTTTTGTTTTTTTTTGTTTTTCTTCACTATAGTTCCGAGAAGGAGTTTTCATTCGCCTCACCACTAAAGTAAACAAAGGAGCAGGGTCACCCAGTGCCATTACCCAGTGACCCCACCCCTTTGTTTTCTTTAGCGGCTGTGCGAATGATAGCTCCTTCTTGGAGCCATAGTGAAGAAACAAAAAAAGCCCATAATTGCATTTGAAAACTGGCAATGACAATTAGCTGCTTCAAGTGAGGGAGCCTGTCTCCACCTCTCCACCCGCCCCTCCCCCCTTTCCCCCATCTACAGTACACACAGCCCCCCAAAAACCCCCGGCCAAATAGTCAGTCCGTCCATTGGGGCCAAGCCTCTCATTAGTGGCACCTGTATTAGCTCACTTTTTCCTTTCGGCAAATTGCCGATTAGGGCTTTTTTCGGCCAATGCTTTTTGGCCACCGAAATTTTGGTGCATCCCTAATATACAGTACTGTGGAAAAGTATTAAGCAAGTGTGAAAACATGCTGTAAATTAGGAATGCTTTCAGAATTAGAGGTGTTAATAGTTTATTTTTTTCATTTTGGAAAGTAAATGAATAGAAGAGAAATCAAAATTAAATCCATATTTGGTTTGACCACTGTTTGCCTTCAAAATAGCATCAGTTCTTCAATTCTTGACAGTTGTTGAATTGACTCAGCAGGTATGTTCTTCCAGACATACTGGGGAACTAACCACAGATCTTCTGTGGATGTAGGCTGACAGACTTGATGTTGAGATCAGATCTCTGTAGGAGCCAACCATCAGTTCCAGGACTCCTTGTTTTCCTTTACACTGAAGATAGTTCTTAACCTCCCTGGCAGTATTCCGGAGTGTAGCTCGGGGTAAAGTTTCAGTAACACAAGCGGTAACCCTGAGCTACACTCGGGCTTACCATGCAGCACTGCTCCGGGATCTGTTCTTCTCTTACCTTGTCCTGCGCTCCTGAGATGTCCCTCCTGCAGTGTCCCCTGTAATGTCCTCCAGTGGATGCCGGCATCTGTCTTCTGGGTTCCGCCCCCTGCGACGTCAGGACGTACGGGGGATGGAACTGGTGGGAAATTTGAAAATGACAAAAAGTGACATTCACTAAAATCACATAGTAAAACAATACTGTATCAAACGATTTCACATACGTTGTTTCCGTAGTGCTTTGTCCTGTGCCCTGCCTACATTTTTACTGTTCTTTCTGCCTGGAAACTGAGAAACGTCCATGGCGTCCAAAAAGCGTCCCTTTAGGTCAAAATCGGTTTTAGACCAGCTAGAGAACAGCAATAGTAAATTAGAACTACTTGCAGAATTGAGTGATAATGATTCATGGGGAAATTCGTCATCAGACACTGAAAATGATTTTGCGACTTTGCTCAGTGATGTGCGAACTTGGTGCTATATTTCAAATTTCAGTGTTTTTGGTTTGATTATATTATTGAATTAAATTTATTATTATTATATTATAATTTTTTTGATTATTTATTAAATTATAATTTATGATTTCGTGTTTCAAATTTTAACATACCCGGGATGTTTACTAGACTCTTGTTCAGACAGATTTAAGTGAGTTATTCCTAAGAATTACAGGCCTACAATAAAAAAAATACATATTTCCATGCAAAAAAATATACTGCTTTGAGCACGGAAATATGGAAAAATCAGACTGCTAAGGAGGTTAACCACTTGCTTTTCTCCTACATGTAAAATGTATGTTTTTTGTTTTTTTTGCTAGAAATTTACTTGGAACCCCCAAACATTATATATATTTTTTATTAACCAAAGGCCCTAGAGAATAAAATGATGGGTGTTTAAATTTTTTAGGTCGCATGGTATTTTTTCAAACTCCAATTTTTTGGAAATGAATTTTAGTGAACACAAACACAATGTAATACCAATTTTGCGCTAAAAGATGATGTTACACTGAGTAAATAGATATCAAACATCACACTTTAAAATTGCACTCGCTCATGGAATCAGTGCAGGTTGGTGCTGCAGCTGAATGGTTTTCCTGCAAAGAAAACAACAGTTAATAATAAAGCGGTGACAATAGAGCAGTAACTCAATAAAACAACTATTTTTGTTTTTACTTTAACTTTTTTTTTTTTCTTAAATTGTAAACTTTCTACAATTCTAGGGTCTCTCAAAATGTGATAGCCAGTATCCTGTGTAAATATGTGCCCTAGATTATGCCGCGCTGTACCCTATACTAATACTCCACTAGTGTGCGGTAGCGAAGGAAGCAGTCCTTGAGGCAGAGACCAGGTTGGCCAGGACAGGAGAACCAGAAAAACCGGGTGCCATGCCTCATTCCGTGTCTGCTACAGACACTACATCTTCTTATTTTTTTTTTTTGGAGGGACTTTTGGGTTACCAGGAATGGCATCAGGAAAATAAAATGCCTGTGATGCAGCCAGCTCACTGCATTTGGGTTGGGGGTTTGGGCCACAGCACCTTCTGGATACAAAAGGGCCATGTTGTACCCTTCCTGATATTTTAGGAAGGTTCCACTTTGTACAGTTGCTTTGTAATGCACAAAAGTGTTGTACAGAGCAAATTGAAATAAATATACAGACACTTTTTTGTACCAGCGTCCGGCTTTGGAAAGCTAAGTACAACTTCATCATCTGGTTGATATAATCCACCCCTTTTTTCAAGCAGGTGTTCTCACCCTTTCTAAGTCCGGTATTTACAAGCCGTTGGAGGAAGCCCCGTCGATTAGGTTACACAGTGTCACATGCACCAATTCCAAGATTGTACAAATGTCTAAATACCGGCATGCTTGTATAAAAATTGTCCACGTATAACGGAAAAAGGGTGACACCAAGTTCCAAACTATCTTGCCACTGCTTCCCATGTAGTCTGGGAATTAAGGTGGCATCTGGAGGGCTTTTCCTTCGTAAATCCGACAATTACATGTATAGCCTGTTGCCCTCTCACAGGTTTTATACATTTTGACCCCATATCTGGCACGCTTGCTGGAGAGAAATTGTTTAAATGTAAGGCAGCCATAAAAATTGAGGGACTCATCAATGCAGATGTTTTGATGGAGTGTATGCACACCTTCAAATTTTCTGGTTAACGTGATTCACAAAGGGACGAATTTTGTGGAGCTTATCGTATTCAGGGTCACCCCGAGGATGACAGATTGATGACAGCAACTCATTCTTTTTAGTAATGTCCATGTTGAAGGTTAGGCACAAAAAACATTAAATGCAGAAACCGTAATAGGTCTGGCAAGGTTTGAAATTGGGTTAGCGGCAATAAAAATAAATTAAAAGTTCGTATAAATTGCTTTTGTCCACAATCAAATTATGCAAATCATCTGTGAAAAACGACTCCAAAAAATCAAGGGGAGTAGTTAAAGCAATTTGTGAAGGTTTATTTTTTTGGGGGGGAAATAACAAACGTGTTATACTTACCTGCTGTGTGCAGTGGTTTTGCACAGAGCAGCCTGGATCTTCCTCTTCTTGGGTCCTCCACAGGCTCTCCTGGTCCCTCCCTTCTGTCAGGTGCCCCTACAGCAAGCAGCTTGCTATGGGGGTACACGCTGCTCCGTGTGTCCATTCACACATGGAGCCGCGGCTTGGCCCTGCCCCCTCTTTCTTCATTGGCTAACTGGTTGTCACTGACGCAGTGGGAGCCAATGGCTCCCACTTGCTGTCTCAGCTAATGAGGAGGCAGAGACATGGGGCAGCCAAGGCTGTCATTCATGCTGGATCAGGTAAGTATTGAGTAGGCTGGGGGCACCACTGCTTAGAGAAAGTTTATTACCTTCAGCCTTTACAACCACTTTAAATTTGCTGTTTCCACCTTAATTCTGGGTTGGGCAGTGAAGGTGGAAGTACAGGTGCTGCAGAATTAGCAGAAAATTTGCAAGAACATCCAGAAGGACACTATGGGCTCTACGGGCCTGTGTTTGAATTCTTGGTGGCTGCGGGACACTACTTGTGCTCGCCACCGCACCAGCTTGTGCTGCACGTATGAGACTCGCCATGTCACCAAGTGACACTGCAGTTCTGGTGTTGTCATATATATTGAGGATGAGGAGTGATGGTTATGATTGTTGAGAGAAGAGCTTGCTAGCCGATATGGAATGTCAAACTCCTCTATGCAAGAGATGAACTTTCCTGCAGCAACTCTGTTGATCCTATTTCTATTCGGCTCCAGAACAGTCCAAAAGATATTTTCAACCGATGACAAAAATCTTGCAGAATATTTCTACATGTTACAATGAACAACTGCCCTCAAAGTCCCATTTAATATCAAGCATAGAGATACTACACTGTCCAGTACCTAGTGCGACTTGCGGGAAAAAAAGCACCTGGCTGTCAGGGACTGCTTGAACTGCTACAAAAATAGTACCTGCTAGTGCTAGCAGACATCAAGCCTGATCATGCTTACCCTGCAGTTTTGTGTTCAATGTATCAAGTGACAGTGATCTACTGACACTGCACTTGCTAGGGGAGAAGGGGTGTGGGGTTAAGTGTAGGGGCTAAATGCAGGTGCTGGCAGGTGTTGGGGCTGATCCTGCTAACGCTGCGGTTGTGGGGACACAGTACTATTGTATAGTTCTGATCTGATCAAAGATATTGATCCGTTCAGACACTATACTATCAAAGGATTATTATGTATGTGAGTGTGTTTCTGGCAATCAAAGGTTTAAATGTAACAGCTGATGTAGTGGCGGGCAGTCTGTGACTATCTGAGAGGGAGGGACGCTAACTGCCGCTAACGCTATCTGAAGTCACCTGTGACACTAATACAGTGATTAGTAATAAAATCTGTACATCAGGGGGATAAATGTGACCTAACTAGGTGTTTTAGTGTAAAGTGTGTTGCTTTTACTCGCGTGGATCTGCTTTCTTCTCTGTCTTGAACAGAATGTGCTCCAGGGAGAGAAGATTGCATCATTTCCTGTGCCTGTGTGAGGTGTAAACACAGGCACAGGAAGAGCTCTGATTTGGTACTGCTGAACAGCAGGTCCAGGCCAAACATCATTGGCTGAATTTGATGAGTGATCGGTGCTGTACCAAATCACAGCACCACCGGACCGGCGGGTGTGCGTGCACCCCCTGCCCGTGAAGATGCTGGGAACATGGATCACGTATATATACTGTACGTGATTTTGTGCAGGGAGTCCACTCTGTAGCAGTAAAACTGCTGTAGGGCAGAGGGAAACTGGTTAAGCCGGCTGAAGAGTTAGGCTGCTTTCACACTAAGGAGTTTTTGAAGCGTTTTTGCATTCAATAAAACGCCTGAAAAGCTCAAGAAAACTGCTTACCTAGGTATGTGAATATATATCTATTTATGTTTTCACACTGAGGCATTGTGCTTGCGGTGTGATGTAAAAACTCCTGCTTGCAGCATCTTTGAGGCATGTTTGGGGAGTGAAAAAATACACCTCAAAAACACCTCTTCCCATTGAAATGAATGGTAACAATCTCAAAAACGCTCCAAAAACACACCACACATGTGGGAAGGTCTGACTGTTTCAGCTGTCAGCGGGGTTCGCCACTGACAAGAAAGAATTGCCGGCAATTAAAAAATTATTTTAAACACGGCGTGGGGTCCCCCCCTCCATCCAAAGAAAGAATCCATACCAGACCCTTATCCGAGCATGCAGCCTGGCCAGTCAGGAAAGGGGGGCCAGCAAGGGCCCCCCTCCCCTCATGAACCATACCAGGCCACATGCCCTCAACATCTGATTGCTCCGCTGGCTTGACAGTTTTTAAATATTTAAGAGGCGGGGTCACCCAGTGACATCACCTGCCTGACCCCACCCCCATGTGACATCATCGACCGGTGCATGCTGGGTCAATGATGTCACATGGGGGCGGGCTCACATACGGGCGATCCCTACCCTTTACATATTTAAGAACTGTCATGCCATCGGAGCACTCATATGTCCGGGAGCCAGCATCGGCAGCGGAGCCTGTACTTCCACCAGGACCTGCCGGGCTGCATGCTTGGATAAGGGTCTAGTATGGATTTTGGAGTAGACCCTACACAATTTTTTTTTTTGTGGGGATTCTCCTCAAAATCCATACCAGACCCGAAGGCTTGGTATGGATGTAGGGGGGGACCCCACGCCTTTTTTTTAAATTATTTTTTAATTGCCAGCCATTCTTTTTTACATTCAGCTGTCAGTGGGGAACCCCTTTGACAGCTGAAACATTAACGCATGGTTTTCTCTATTAAAATACCGCATGACTTGATAAAATAACTCATGCGGTATTTTAGTAGCATTTTTTAGTGAATTCAAATGTGCAAATCTGCCCAATTTGAGCTAAGTCACATGTCCAGGTTGTTCCGCTTGATAAACGCCTCAAAAACGCTCCAAAAACACTAGTCATTTTTCAAGCGTTTTTTAGGCAAATCAGTGTGAAAGCAGCCCATTTGGCATAGTTATTACTATCTTGCAGACGGTGTCATAATTTACCTGCTGTGTGCTCATTTATGTTCAAGTTGTCATTCATTCTGACCCGTGCCAATAGATTATTTACCACTAAACAGGTGTGTGACTTATTGTTGGTAATAACCCACGACCAGGTTAAAGGTATTATACACTTGTGTATAATGCTGAGAGATAGTTTTCCATCATGCAATACCACCAAGAACATGCATGTGATTAGCCTTAAATGTATTTTTCAACAGGACAACAAGCCCAAACATGCAGCCAATGTCATTAAGAACTATACTCCGTATAAAAAAAAACAAGGAGTACTGGAAGTGATGGTTTGACTCCAAACCCTGATCTTAACATCGAGCCCGTCTTGGTTACATGAAGAGACAGAAGGATTTGAGGCAGCCTACATCCACAGAAGATTTGTCAGTTCTCCCAGATGTTTGAAACAGCCTTTCTGCCTAGTTCCTTCAAAACCTGTGTGCAAGTGTACCTAGAATAATTGATGCTGTTTTGAAGGAAAAAGGTGGTCACACCAAATATTGATTTGATTTGAATTTCTCTTCAGTTAATTTGCTTTCCATTTTATTAATTGTTAAAAAATAAACTAATAACACCTTTCTTTCTGAAAGCATTCTTAATCTGCAGCATTCACACTTGCCTAAGACTTTTGCATAGTACTGTGTGTATATCTATCATACATACATTTTACACCTCTCAAGCATCCACCATGTTGCAGAAAAGCAGATTTCTTAGCTCCTGTGTCTGAATTATTTTGTAAACTTTTGGCATTCTAGAACCTTGGGGTTTTCAGGATCTGCAATATCCCTTACCTCTGGGACCTATCTCTCATCCTGCACCCTGCCAATCTCTCATCCTGCAGTTCCTAACGTGCCCCCTCCCCGCTTTTTACTTTCCAGTCTGCTAGCTTTGGATCAATGAAAGGCAGGTGTGATAACCTTCAACTTCAGGCACAAGGAGTGGTTGTACCAGTTACTTAAGAACAGTTTCAAGGATTCTAATCAAACCTATTAACAGTCCCAAAACCATCTGGGGCCACTACCATTTGGACTCTTTGCACTCAGAGAGTTCATAACAGCAATTGCCCTGCTTTTGGCTCTTCTATGTATGCAAGGCATTCATGTCTGGATGACCTGCTGAAGAACTTCTCAGTCAAGACCTTATCTACCAGCATCAAAAGGACTATCCAGTTACTTCAAACCTTTTGGATGGATAATCAGCTTTCCAAAGTCTTCCCTCTAGCCCTCACATCATTTGGAGTACCTTTTGCCTAACTGGGATACAGCCCAAGCCAAATTTTTCCTCTCTCAGGGGAAAATTGCCTCCCTAATGTCAAGTCGTCGGACCCTCAAATCACAATGATACCCCTCAATTTGCTTCTGCACGAGGGTCGTGGGCCTCCTGTTGGCCTCCTTTGAAGCAATTCTCTTTGCCCAGTGCTAATCCAGACCCTTTCAATCCAACATCCTGAAAATGTGGAACAAGTAGATCCAATTCTTGGGATTGCTCAGTGCTTTGGTCCAGTCAAGCGAACATGTCCCTGGCATGCTGGATCTGCAATCCTGCCCTGGAAAAGAAAGTAATTCCTTCACAAGATTTGGGACATGGTAACTAGATATGCAAGTCTTGCAGGCTGAGGCAGAGTTTACAACGCTACTTAATTTTGCAGTAACTTGGGGTGCTGGGAGTCACTTGGAGTGCTGGGAGTGACTTGGGATAACTCAGAATACTGTTGTTACTTGGGAGTATTTAGGAGTAGCTTGCAATACTGGAAGTACTAGGAGTAACCCGGAGGACTAGGAGTAAACTTGTAATACCAGGAGTATTATTTGTAGCAACTTGGCGTATTAAAAAAACCCCCAAAAAACAGATCCTGCTCAGATTGGGATTAGTAAGGAGGTTTAATATCAAATGTTATAGTGTGTATGTATGTGTGTGTGTGTGTGTGTGTGTGTGTGTATGTATGTATATATATATGTGTATGTATATGTATGTGTGTGTGTGTGTATGTGTATATATATATATATATATATTACAGTTGTGTTCAAAATAATAGCAGTGTGTTGAAAAAAGTGAATAAAGCTCAAAATCCTTCCAATAGCTTTTATTTCCATACACACAAATGCATTGGGAACACTACACATTCTATCCCAAATCAAAACATGAAGAAAAATATATCAAATTGAAGAAAAGTGAATATTAGACTGTTCAAAAAAATAGCAGTGTTTGTATTCTTCTTTACAAACTCAAACATTCACTATATAAACTGAAAAATGTTTGAAGATTTTGCTTTCCTTTGAATCACTTAATTAATATTTAGTTGTATAAGCACTGTTTCTGAGAACTGCTGTACATTTGTGTTGCATGGAGTCAACCAACTTCTGGCACCTGTGAACAGGTATTCCAGCCCATGATGATTGGACTACATTCCACAGTTCTTCTCTATTTCTTGGTTTTGCCTAAGAAACTGCATTTTTTTAATGTCGCCCCACAAGTTTTCTATTGGATTAAGATCCAGGGAATGGGCTGGCCACTCCATAACGTCAATCTTGTTGGTCTGGTGTGTTTGGGGTCATTGTCTTGTTGGAACACCCATTTCAAGGGCATTTCCTCTTCAGCATAAGGCAGCATGACCTCTTCAAGTATTCTGATGTATTCAAACTGATCCATGATCCCTGGTATGCGATAAATAGGCCCAACACCGTAGTATGAGAAACATCCCCATATCATGATGCTTGCGCAACCATGCTTCACTGTCTTCACAGTGTACTGTGGCTTGAATTCAGTGTTTGGGGGTCGTCTGACAAACTGTCTCCGGCCACTAGACCCAAAAAGAACAATCTTACTTTCATCAGTCCACAAAATGTTGCGCCATTTCTCTTTAGGGCAGTGTGCTCTTTGGCAAATTGTAACCTCTTCAGCACGTCTTTTTTTCAACAGTGGGCCTTTGCGGGGGCTTCTTGTAGATAGCTTTGCTTCACATAGGCGTCTTCTAATTGTAACAGTACTCACAGGTAACTTTGGACCACCTTTGATCTTCCTGGAGCTGATTGTTGGCTGAGTCCTTGCTATTCTGCCAATTGACTATTTTGACTATTCTTCTATTCATTCGAATGGTAGTTTTTCACTTTCTTCCACGTCTTTCAAGTTTTGGTTGCCATTTTAAGGCATTTGCGATCATTTTAGCTGAGCAGCCTTTCATTTTCTGCACTTCTTTATATGTTTCCCCCTCTCCAATCAACTTTTTAATCAAGGTACGCTGTTCTTCTGAACAATGTCTGGAACGACTCATTTTCCTCAGAATTTCAGAGAGAAATGCACTGTAACCAGCATGTATAACATTTGTGCCTTCCTTCCTTAAAAAAGGGCAATAATTGCCACCTGTTTTTCAAAGAATGAATGACCTCACTAATAGAACTCCACACTGCTATTATTTTGAACATGCCCCTTTCAATTAGTGATTCAATTACACAGAATCAGCAGCATGCATGTCATGACTGTTGGATTTCTATTACTCTACTACACCCGCTAGTAAATTATTTGCCATGTAGAAATATAATTTCTACCAAAAACAGTGATTGATCAGGTTAGTGATGTCTGACTGATATTATTTTGAACACAACTATATATATAATATATATATATATATATATATATATATATATATATTTTTTTTTTTTTTTCTTTTTCATCTTGGTTATCCTTATTAGGGTAGTGGGTAAAATGTCCAATAGGATTGATGATGTGACCCAGTGCACATCTTGATCCATGTATGCATGCCTTAATGAACCGTTTGAGGGCAAATACTGCTGTGTGAGATTGTTCCCCTGGAAGCCCAGATCTTGGATCTAGAGAATTGGGTGACAATTACAGTCAGGTCCATAAATATTGGGACATCGACACAATTCTAACATTTTTGGCTCTATACACCACCACAATGGATTTGAAATGAAACAAACAAGATGTGCTTTAACTGCAGACTGTCAGCTTTAATTTGAGGGTATTTACATCCAAATCAGGTGAACGGTGTAGGAATTACAACAGTTTGCATATGTGCCTCCCACTTGTTAAGGGACCAAAAATAATGGGACAGAATATTAATCATAAATCAAACTTTCACTTTTTAATACTTGGTTGCAAATCCTTTGCAGTCAATTACAGCCTGAAGTCTGGAACGCATAGACATCACCAGACGCTGGGTTTCATCCCTGGTGATGCTCTGCCAGGCCTCTACTGCAACTGTCTTCCATTCCTGCTTGTTCTTGGGGCATTTTACCTTCAGTTTTGTCTTCAGCAAGTGAAATGCATGCTCAATCGGATTCAGGTCAGATGATTGACTTGGCCATTGCATAACATTCCACTTCTTTCCCTTAAACTCTTTGGTTGCTTTTGCAGTATGCTTTGGGTCATTGTCCATCTGCACTGTGAAGTGGCGTCCAATGAGTTCTGAAGCATTTGGCTGAATATGAGCAGATAATATTACCCGAAACACTTCAGAATTCATCCTGCTGCTTTTTCAGCAGTCACATCATCAATAAATACAAGAGAACCAGTTCCATTGGCAGCCATTCATGCCCACGCCATGACACTACCACCACCATGCTTCACTGATGAGGTGGTATGCTTAGGATCATGAGCAGTTCCTTTCCTTCTTCTCTTCCCATCACTCTGGTACAAGTTGATCTTGGTCTCATCTGTCCATAGGATGTTGTTCCAGAACTGTGAAGGCTTTTTTAGATGTCGTTTGGCAAACTCTAATCTGGCCTTCCTGTTTTTGAGGCTCACCAATGGTTTACATCTTGTGGTGAACCCTCTGTATTCACTCTAGTGAAATCTTCTCTTGATTGTTAACTTTGACACACATACACCTACCTCCTGGATAGTGTTCTTGATCTGGCCAACTGTTGTGAAGGGTGTTTTCTTCACCAGGGAAAGAATTGTTCGGTCATCCACCACAGTTGTTTTCCGTGTCTTCCGGGTCTTTTGGTGTTGCTGGGCTCACCGGTGCATTCCTTCTTTTTAAGAATGTTCCAAACAGTTGTTTTGGCCATGCTTAATGTTTTTGCTATCTCTCTGATGGGTTTGTTTTGTTTTTTCAGCCTAATGATGGCTTGCTTCACTGATATCGACAGCTCTTTTGGATCTCATCTTGAGAGTTGACAGCAACAGATTCCAAATGCAAATAGCACACTTGAAATGAACTCTGGACCTTTTATCTGCTCATTGTAATTGGGATAATGAGGGAATAACACACACCTGACCATGGAACAGCTGAGAAGCCAATTGTCCCATTACTTTTGGTCCCTTAACAAGTGGGAGGCACATATGCAAACTGTTGTAATTCCTACACCGTAAATACCCTCAAATTAAAGCTGACAGTCTGCAGTTAAAGCACATCTTGTTCGTTTCATTTCAAATCCATTGTGGTGGTGTATAGAGCCAAAAATGTTAGAATTGTGTCGATGTCCCAATATTTATGGACCTGACTGTAGGTGTCTAGAGAAGCATCAACAGCCTGGAAAGGAGCTTGGACATTACCCAGCAGGTGCTGGCAGGGCCAGCATAAGTAGGAGGGTGGGGAAAAGGAGGTATAGGAGCCAGAGGTAGGTAGCTGGGTGACAGAAGGAGAGGTAGGAGGGGCGTGGTCTCGACATGGCTGGATGAGGATGTGTGCTTACTGCGCTCCCAGCCTTTACAGCCCTTACAACCGCCCTACTGTAGGTTATCCCACATTGCAACAACTCTGCACCCTTTTGAGGATCGTGACACTTGCTCACAGCTCTTTGCACCTGATCAGAGGATGGAGCAGTATCTTTGGCCGAGCACACAGTCGGTGTCCACACCATCGGGATCCAAGATTGCGCTGGCTCCCACAGCCAAGGCTTCTGCTCCCATCTTCCTCCTATGACCGTGATGCATCGCACGACCTACCTCTGTTTTCACCACCAAGTGACCTCTCTCCTTGCCTGCCGCAGTCGCTGGTTACATCCCCTGCAGCCCTGGAGGAGCCTTATTCTCTGGACGCCGGCTTTTTCATAACCGCTTCCTCACCATCACAGGGCACTGATCACGGTATCCTCCAGCTGGCGGATTTCCTACAGTTCAGAACTGCTTCGATGGCTACAGTAAGTACTGTCCCTGGGGGCATGCTGCAGTGTGGCTCCATGTCCACCCCGTTCTCTGGACAGACCCTATGGGACTTCCTTCAGCAGTTACCTACAAGTTCGGATTTTGAGGCCTTAGCCATCCGTGTAGAGTAAGCTCTTAGAGGGGAATTGCAGGGGCTCAGGCAAGAAATATCAGACATTGAATGTAGGCTGGTAGGCATAGAACAAAAACATGACATTGCGGGGGGGAGACTTGACAACCTATAATCTGATCTGTTCAACCAGGGCATGCAGCTGCATTTACTGGTGGATGATCTGGAAAACCGTAACCGAAGGCAAAACATTCGTCTACTGGATCTACCAGAGGCGGTCACGCAGGCCGACCTTGAGTAACGTGAGAGTGTATCTCGCGTTACCTCCATTTTTAATAGATACGTGGATCGCCCTCAGGATACCGAGGTAACCATTGACCTCGGTATCTGCGCCCAAGCCCAGCCTCTGCGGAACGCCCACATGATGTGTTATGTCGCCTACACTCCTACCGCCTCAAGGAAGAGAACTTACAACAAGCCTGGAGAGTGGGCGTGCTGGAATTTGACAGAGCCTCGGTTCATCTACTCCCTGATATTTCTAACAAGACACTGCTGATGCGTAGGTCAGTAAAACCATTACTGGACCAAATTCTAGAGTTGCGGATGTCATTCAAATGTGGACACCCCTTTCATCTAATAGTGCTCAAGGGGAACTGTGCCTTTCCGATTCGCCTCCCATCGGATCTGCCTGCATTTTTTGCCTTCACCGAAATGGATCCCCTTCCAGCCGCAGAGAGTACACTCAAACCACAGATCCAGAGGAGGCCGACGGCAAGCCGCACTCCCACGCTAAACTATAGTTATCTACAGGTGTCTGACTCAGATCACTATGTCCCCTAGCGGAGTTGAGGTTGCATAAAATGCTCTGTCAATGCCAGGTCGTTTTTAGTCCTCATAGAGACGTGAATGGGGGCTGCCCTTGGGTCGGGACTCGACTTCTGCCCATGTCTTGTCACTTCCCCCACTAGGTATTTCTCTGCCTTATTGGCAGTAGAATAGCTCACATGAGCTTTAACCTATAGGTCCCCTCCTTCTATTTCCTCTTATTTAGATACTTTTTTTGTTCTCTACTTGTTGCCTTTTTTCTCACTACCTCTTTCCTTTCTTCTAGGTTTCTTTTTTCTTACCCCTCCCTTTTTCCACTCCCTTCAGCCCCTCCATCTCCACTTTCCCATCTTCCCCACCCACCCCCTTTTTTTTTTTCTCTTTCTCCTTCTCGTTACCCCCCTCCCCCATACACCTATCTTCCCCACATTTGAGGTTGAAAAACAACTCTATTCCGGCTCTGCAGGCAAAATTTGTTTCATGGAACATCAAGGGCTTAAACTCCCCAGAGAAGCAAACTAATTGCCTCGCTGAACTTTGGAGATTGTGGGCTCAGGTAGTCTTCTTACAAGAAACCCATTTCAGAGTGGATAAACTCCCCAGGTTCACTAACAAACATTTCCCCACAGTCTACCATAGCCCTTCACGGTGTACCATAGACCTTCACGGTGTACCATAGACCTTCACGGTGTACCATAGACCTTCACGGTGTACCATAGCCCTTCACGGTGTACCATAGCCCTTCACAGTCTTCCAAATCCAAAGGGATGAGTATACTAATTGCTAAATCTATCCCCTGGCAATTCCTGGATGAGTACCATGATCCAGAGGGCAGATTCCTCCTATTGAAAGGGAAAATTTATGTTCAAACTTTCACTCTGGCAAACGTATATCTACCTAACACAAACCAATTGCCGACTCTCGAAATGTTCCTCTCCACTCTAGACTCCTTCTTAGAAGTCACCCCTATACTTGACGGGGATTTCAATTTGACCATTGACCCTCGTAAGGACTCTTCAGTTGGTTCTGCTGCCCTTCCTAAGCGAGTTAGACTACGTCTCTGGGATCTCTTTCATTCGCAACAGTTGGTAAACATCTGGAGGATCTTCAGTCCCGAGTGAACGAGACTACACATACTTTTCTCCTTCACATGGCTCTTTTTCTAGGATCAACTTCTTTCTCATACAACACTCCTCTATTTCTTTGACCTCTAAGATGGATATTGACCATATCGCGCTCTCCGATCACACTCCAATTTTCCTTGAACTTGCTCCACTCCAAGGACAACCTGTGATGCCCTTGTGGCACCTTAGCGAATTATTGCTAAAGGACCCTGATATAGTAGCGGACCTTCTTCGTGAACTGGATGTTTATTTTTCCACGAATGCCGGTTCAGTGGCCAACCGCCTTTCTGTGTGATCGGCACATACAGTATCTCACAGAAGTGAGTTCACCCCTCACATTTTTGTAAATATTTTATTATATCTTTTCATGTGAAAACACTGAAGAAATTACACTTTGCTACAATGTAAAGTAGTGAGTGTATAGCTTGTATAACAGTGTAAATTTGCTGTCTGTTCAAAATAACTCAACACATAGCCATTAATATCTAAACCACTGGCAACAAAAGTGAGTACACTCTTAAGTGAAAATGTCCAAATTGGGCCCAAATTGTCAATATTTTGTGTGACCACCATTATTTTCCAGCACTGTTTTAACCTTCTTGACCATGGAGTTCACCAGAGCTTCACAAGTTGCCACTGGAGTCCTCTTCCACTCCTCCATGACCACATCACAGAGCTGGTGGATGTTAGAGACCTTGCACTCCTCCACCTTCGGTTTGAGGATGCCCCACAGATGCTCAATAGGGTTTAGGTCTGGAGACATGCTTGGTCAGGCCATCACCTTTACCCTCAGCTTCTTTAGCAAGGCAGTGGTCGTCTTGGAGGTGTGTTGGGGTGGTCAGTAGGTGCTCAATAGGGTTTAGGTCTGGAGACATGCTTGGTCAGTCCATCACCTTTACCCTCAGCTTCTTTAGCAAGGCAGTGGTCGTCTTGGAGGTGTGTTG
Organism: Staurois parvus; assembly: GCF_062004578.1. Classification (NCBI taxonomy): domain Eukaryota; kingdom Metazoa; phylum Chordata; class Amphibia; order Anura; family Ranidae; genus Staurois; species Staurois parvus. The sequence continues at coordinate 544,053 of NW_028318765.1, read as the reverse complement.
GGGGGGTCGTTCTCATGTTGGAATACTGCCCTGCGGCCCAGTCTCCGAAGGGAGGGGATCATGCTCTACTTCAGTATGTCACAGTACTTGTTGGCATTCATGGTTCCTTTAATGAACTGTAGCTCCCCAGTGCTGGCAGCACTCATGCAGCCCCAGACCATGACACTCCCACCACCATGCTTGACTATAGGCAAGACACACTTTATACTCCTCACTTGGTTGCCACCACACACGATTGACACCATCTGAACCAAAAAAGTTTATCTTGGTCTCATCAGACCACAGGACATGGTTCCAGTAATCCATGTCCTTAGTCTTCTTGTCTTCAGCAAACTGTGGGCTTTCTTGTGCATCATCTTTAGAAGAGGCTTCCTTCTTTTAAGACAGCCATGCAGACCAATTTGATGCAGTGTGCGGCGTATGGTATGAGCACTGACAGGCTGACCCCCCACCCCTTCAACCTCTGCAGCAATGCTGGCAGCACTCCTACATCTATTTCAGAAAGACAATCTCTGGATAGCACGTGAGCACGTGCACTCATTGTATTTGGTTGACCATGACGAGGCCTGTTCTGAGTGGAACTTGTCTTGTTAAACCGCTGTATGGTCTTGGCCACCGTGCTGCAGCTCAGTTTCAGGGTCTTGGCAATCTTCCTATAGCCTAGGCAATTTTTATGTAGAGCAACAATTCTTTTTTTCAGATCCTCTGAGTTCTTTGCCATGAGGTACCATGTTGAACTTCCAGTGACCAGTATGAGAGAGTGAGAGCAATAACACCAAATTTAACACACCTACTACCCATTCACACCTGAGACCTTTTAACACTAAGGAGTCACATGACACCAGGGAGAGAAAATGGCTAATTGGGCCTAATTTGGGCATTTTCACTTAGGGGTGTACTCACTTTTCTTGCCAGCGGTTTAGACATTAATGGTTGTGTAAATAAATGCTGCGCTGCCACTAGTGATTAAATTAGCCACCTATACGTGATGGTGACCTACAATAGAATGTGACCTCTATCTTACATCATTTAGACATATATATATAACATGCTTGCTTAATCCAATGTTAATTACCTGTGCTATATTAGTGAGAAAATGTGCATTTGATGTACCGATCAAAAACACCCAAACTAAATCAAACCATAATACTGTAAGTATACATAAATACAGTGCACTTAATGCAAATCTGAAAGTCCCAGTGCACCACTTTCCACATACAAATGTTTACATTTCTAATGTGAAAACACTTTTTACATCCACACATGAAACAAGGTGATTCAGTGATCAATCTTCTTATCCATAAAGATCTTTGTGTTAAGTGCTCCACTTGGTGCTCCCCCTCCAGAGCCCCATTCACCCCAAGATGTTGACCAGCTGCATAGGTAGGTGAAAATGCGCCTTTGGTGCCTCAGCACACCCCTACAGCAATCAGCTGCTGCCTGTGTGATCTTGATGCTCCTATCCTCTGGTTACAGACTCCAAATGTGAAAAAACTCCAGACCATCCACTCTACTCCTCCACCACTGTGAAAAAACATAAAAAAGCTCCCATAGCGTAATATTGCTTTTATTTAGTAAAATAGATTTAAAATTGTACATATAAGTGCAATTTTAAATATCATATTATATTAGTGATGGTTTTTATGATTTATTATGTGATGTTTTCCACATTTGTAGTGTGATTGATTTAGCTTATTATAGGTCCTGTGTATGTCTTTAGCATACACTTATGTGAACACTTTTGGAGCACTTTTATGCATTTTAAATTTATAGTTTTTGGTTATATGTCACTCAATATTTAAGGTATTACTGTTGTGTATACTTGGATAATCTTTTGAGAGTTTACTGTTTAGCGCTGCACTAAATTATTATTTGTATTTCCCACATAGTTTGCATATCATTTGTATGATCACTTTTAATAAAGGTCCAACTTCGATTGCATGCTAGAATGTATATGTACACAGGAAGTTGTGTTCTGTCATACGAGAATTTTCATACCTATAGTAACCCTCATTTTTGATAAGAGAAAAAAAAAGTTTGTCCAATTTTCTCATTGTGTGTACTGGGCATTAGAGTTCTTTAGAGACTGCAATATCCCATTCCTTTAAATTTTCATAGTTTTATAATTACATTGTTTATATGGTTAAAAAAAACACACAGGTCCATCAAAAATGCAAATATATAGCAGCTGAACACTACAGCCCAGTACCAGGCAATAATATTATACATATAAAGTGCAGCGCTTAACAAAATATCAAACAATTTAGTGAAGCAAAATTGTAATAAAGAATTATCAAAAGAAATGTCCGTCTAGAGTTGTCAAAATAGAGGAAAGTCCCCAAAGACCATGATGAAAAAGGAAAAATCCAAGGACAGCTGATGTGTCACCAACCACTCAAAGGCTTACCAGAGAGATGTGACCCACTGTTAAGAGTGCTCAATCTCGCTTTGTTGTATGATAACCCAGAAGGCTGGAAAGCTGGACCCCAAGGGAGAAAAGCCAAAGATCCTCCAAGTAATGATCCCTAAATAGGATAGCTAAACCACTCCGGTTGGGACCCAAATAGGTATTAGGAGACATGGAAGAGAAGAATGCTCCACATAGTGTAAAATCAATAAAACAACGTTTATTTAAAAAATGGTTACACTCATATGAAAGTGGACATAGATGAGCACGTAAAAGCAAAAAGTCAGATTCTTCCAGCATCCAAAATGGCTGCCGGCCAGTCACACATGCGTGGTAGCGTGTGCGTGGCTCCGCCCTATGCATTTCGTCATAAGTGACATCATTAGGGGCACGTCCTCAAAGATCTTGATTCAGTAAGGATTAAAAATGTTAAACCAAATAAAGACATTAGTTTAGGAATGGAGAAACTCTGTACGATGAAGGACATAGTTATTCTTCCCGCTGACAAGAGGGGTGCGATCGTAATACTTGATAAAACAGCATATGATAATGAATTTGCCAGATTATTTTCGGATGAAGATACCTATATGGTACTCAGGGTTAATCCTGTACTGCAATATAAAAAAGAGCTTAAAATTATAGTCAAGAAAGGATACAAAGATGTCATTTTGTACAAAAAAGAGAAGGAATATCTCATACCATCTTCTCCCATGTTACCTGTAATATGATGCCCGCCCCAAATACAAAGAAGTATGGAACACCCTCCAGGTAGGCCTATTATTAGCGGTATAAATTCTATCACAGCTCGAGCAGGTAAATATATTGACCATTTTCTGCAGCTTTTGGTGGCGAGTGAACCATCATATTTAAAAGACACAAAACATGTCATTAATATATTGGGGGGAATTAACTGGAAATCGAGCAATCTGCTAGCAACCGCTGACTTATCTTCACTCTATATGTCAATATCCCATCAATTGGGTTTCGAAGCAGTGGAATCCTTTTTGAATAAGGATAGTTCCATTCCGGAATTGCAAAAAGCTTTTGTTATGGACCTACTCCAGTTTTGTATGACCCATAACGTTTTATGGCATGGGGGTTCGTAGTATTTGCAGAAGAAAGGCGTGGCCATGGGGGCCAAGTTTGCACCCACCATGGCCAATCTCTTCATGGCTAAGTGGGAAGAAGATGTAGTTTTTGTACAACCGGAGACTGGAATTAATATTCTGGAGGCGCTTCATCGATGATATCCTCCTAATTTGGGAAGGGGATGTGGAGTCCTTGGATTAATTTTTTACTTTCCTTAACGATAATCAAAGGGTATAATTTTGACCCATGAAGTTAGTTCAAACTCGGTGCATTTTCTTGATCTAACGATATGTGGAAGGCTTACTACCTCCACCTTTTTTAAAAAAAAAAATTGGATAGGAATGGCTATATCCCTCTAGACTCCTGTCATCATCCCTCATGGTTATCAGCAGTACCCAAAGGACAATTCTTGCGTCTGAAGCATAACTGCACCTTTAGAGATGAATATGAAAGAGAAGCCCTGATATTGAAATCAAGGTTTCTGAATAAAGGATACAAAGCGGAGGATTTGGACAAACTGATTAGTGAGGTGCGTCATTATAATTGTGACGATCTCATTAGGGGTAAAGAAATTGTTCAGTGTAGTTTCGATCGTTTTAATTTTGGCATTTTCCACCGCCTTTTCAAGTCAACATTATGTCGTTAAAAATATCATCCTAAGAGGGCTCCCAAGATGGCCGCTTAGCACAGAGGCTCCGAGGCCACTGCGATAACAACCTGACTTCCACACTGACAGACGGGACACTGGCTCGCTGACTCGGGGGATATAAACCCCCTCACCCTCCGGAAGCATGCCTAGGCGCCGTAAGAGACTCATGGACTTCTACCCTGCTGCAGAACAAGCAGGATACACACCGGATCCCAGGCTAGCCATTCCACTATGTGACGGAGACCAAGGTGAGACTTCTCCTCTCTCACCCATAACCATAGCCCAGCAAAATCAAGGCCCAGGATTGAAGGCCTTGTAAATTCTACCTCACTATCCCCAGAGGGACCTTAAGCTTCTACACTACTATTACAGTCTGCCATTGAGGAATTTCCTGCTTCTGACCAACCAGTTTCTGAGGTGGCCATGAAAAATATGCTTCTTTCACTCAGGCAGACTTTACTTAACGATATTACATATGTGATTACCCCACTGTTAAACGCTATTGACCATTCTAAACACATACAACATATAGAGTGCAAAATGGCTGACATGTTTATGGTGCATAACACCATGATAGACACTCACACAGATCACGAAAACAGAATTCTTCAACTAAAGAACAAAATCGGGGACCTAGAAGACCGTTCTAGAAGAAATAACATAAAATTCCACTGCATTCCTGAATCGGTCACCCCTTATGCACCAATACCTTATCTACAATTTATGAAACATCTCATCCCCCTCACTGGGTCCACTGGAGGCAGCGCTTGATAGCGTTCACAGAATTCCCAAACCTACCTTCCTACCAGCTTCTACCCCTAGAGATGTACTTGTCAGTAATTTTTACCATATAAAAGAAAAGCTAACGATGGAAGCAAGAAACCCATCACCCTTTCCTGCCTCCCATGCAGGTGTCAAATTATACGCTGACCTATCTAAAGTGACACTCCTCAACAGAAGCTACCGTCCATCACTAAAGCCTTACGGAACCATGGTATAGGGTACCAATGGGGATTCCCCACCAAACTCCTCATAAAAAATCAGGGCAAATCTTACACAGTCCGGAATCTGGAGAAAGCATAGACCTCCTAAAAGAGTGGAATATTCTATCCACTGATGACCTTAGACCGACTTCACGACAAACCCACCAAATGGAGGGTGACTGGACCTAAGTAACATATTTCAACAGATGGTCCCCTGACCATCCCTACATCATACATGCTGTTATAAAGCCTCGACCCATTTTATATGTATTTCAGTCTATCTCGAATGATTCATGACGACAATCTATAGTTGCCATGTTGGCTACAAAGCCCTTGGATGACAGTAGCCATGTTGGCTACCCATGTTCCTTGCATTTTGCTCAAGATTTTTTCACAGAAGTTTTTATGTTTTTCTTCTAGTCAACCATACTCCATACCATTATCATACACTCGTGGCAAGTCTACCAACACTACCTGCCTATGAATAACCTTCTAATCTATGATACTCTCCACTGAAATGCCCGATGCAATCTATCATCGATCCAAACCCATCAATCATTCCATCTCACAAGCTGGACAAACCGTATGCTACCATGTCAACTGACCACCCTGAATCACTTCTACACCATCATATACAATATGTTTAAAATAATTTCTCTCAATGTCAGGGGACTGACTTCACCCTATAAGAGATCTTCTCTGTCAAAAGAAATCCATGCTCAACATGCGGATGTCATCTTCATTCAAGAGACTAATTTTTCCTCTACTAAAACACCTATCTACCCAGTCAAGAATTTTTCAATGATATACCTGGCGTCCAAGGGCGGACTGACTATTTGGAAACTCGGGCACCGCCCGAGGGCCCGGGGTCAGTAGGGGGCCCCATGAGATGCCCCTGGTACCTTATTCATAGGCTTTTTTGTGTTTGGGCAAAGACACAGGGGCCCCATGATCCCCTATTTCCCGGGGGCCCCATGAGTTGTCAGTCCGCCCCTGCTGGCGTCACACCACAAATAAAACCAATGGAGTCCTAATGGCTATTAAAGACTCGATCAACTTCCACTTAACATCTGAATACGCAGATCTTCAAGGTCGCTTCCACATCCTGGTATGCCTTATCAACAACGTACCCTATACACTGGTTAACGTATAGGTCCGAACTCTTAACCAGATCTCATTTTGCAAACGTCTAATCACCAAAATCGATTCTATCAAGAAAGGCTGCCTGATTATAGGTGGAGGCTTCAACATGGTAAATAACACACAAATGGACTCATCTTTTGGCAAGAGACCCCTGAGCTACAGCTTAAACCAATAACAATGACCTCTATGACATCTGGAGATGTCAGCACGTGTCAAGGATCCGGCTATGACCAGAGATATGTGGACTGACACAGGCTTCAGGAGTAATGTAATAATATATTTGTGCAACACACCAATATACAAACGCACCGTGCAAGTAAAAAACAAATAATCAAAACATCCACCAAATATGTACACGGGCAGAATAAAGCGTAGTCAGGGCTGGAGAGGTAGAATAGTCAGGCTGGCCGGGTCAGGATCAATCGGGCGGATCAGGTACAGAGGAGTAGGCAAGCGGATAGTCAAAAGGTAGAGCTGGGTTGGTGCAGGCAGAGTTCAGTTGTAGTTAGTCAACCAGGTAGATCACAGGAGTCAGGGTACAGGACAAGGGCTCATGGGAAACAAAACAGCAAGGCACTGGTTAGAGCCATGATTGCTGCTTAAATACACCTCCTGCAAGCAGCCTCAGGTAATGGCTTGATTGCAGGAGGTGAGATCCTGGCTGCTGAAAGGCAATCGCTGGTAAGAACCGTTAATGCAGTCCATTAAGCAGGTGAGCCACAGTGCCACCAGCAGTGAGCCCTTTCCTGACAGCACGGCTCAGAGATTACTTTTACTTCTCTCCATCACAATGCTCATATTCAAAAATAGACTTCTTCCTCACGGACACTACAATGCATCTCTTCCTCAACAATCGGTATTGACTAGTATGTGGTCCGAGCATGCACCAGAGTCTATTTCTGTGGGTCCGTCCAATAGCTCGCCAACTCCCAAATCATGGAGACTAAACTCTTCCTGTGAGGGACCGCCGAGCGGCACCACTAGCACTCCACTGGTCAGGCGTGCCCAGAGCGCGGAGCCCCAGGGTACTTGTTCACCAGAGCCCCTGATGGTGGGGATGGACTTGGAGTACCCCGGGACCAGATCGCCACTACTGAGCACACCTGTCAGTGGTAGGGGTGTTCGCCAGGGGCTCCAACCAGGGAGAGCCAGATGTGAGGAGGTCGTGTAACCCCGATGGGATGGATGGATGGCTGAGCAAGTGCGAAGTCAGACGGGCCGAGTTGGTAACGGAGAGGGCGGTATGGTACAAGGGAGCGGGCAGAGAATCGTCGGGTCACACGCCAGGTCAGCAACAGTAGGTCAGAACTAATGAGGGGCATTCAGAAAGAGAGGTCAGGCAAAGCAAAGGTCTGGGCAGGAGAAATCAGCAGGTCAAGAGCAATCCGGGTCAATAACTTACTTAGGCACAGGTTCAGAATCACAGGATACAGGTAAGACCAGAAGGCACTGAAATGACAGCTCAGGGACATTTAAATATCCCGCCCTGCGCTGCCATTGGTGCCCAGCGTGCGGCCGCGGCTTCTACTGCGCATGCGCGAACTCGAACGCCGCGGCTGGCCCGGACCTAGTGCCCGTGTCCCTGCACAGGGCGGTGCACTGCGCCTGCGCTGGGACCATCGCGGCGGGGATCGAGGGGATCCCTGACACTTTCATACTATCTGATCCGGCTCACAAAAAAGTCATAAGGGAAGCACACTATCTTTTCTTTGAGACCAATGACACCCCAGACGTATCAATTCAAAGTATATGGGCTACGTAAAAAGCTTTCATGAGGGGGACTCTTATTAAATTAAATGCCGAAATAAACACCCGTAGGAAGCACCGGTTAGAAGAGGTACTAGCCTCTATCAAACTAAAAGAGGATCTAAACAATCCAACCCGACTGAGTCCAACTCTTCCTCATTACTAGCTGATAAAGAGAAACTTCGCTCTCTCTTACTATACCAATATGACCTTAATTTAAAAAAAAAAGTAATAAGCCAGGATCTCTTCTAGCTAAAGCAGTCAAACAATAATGCCTTAAAACCAAAATATAAACAATTTGATCCCCAAAGTCCAATTCCCCTGTCTCAAACCCACTTGACATAGCAAATTATTTTGTGGATTTTTGTCAATCAGTCTATAATCTAAAAGAAAATGAGGAGACCCCACAACCATCCCATTCTTGCATTCAATTAAACTCCTAGTCTTGTCCCCTTCTCAATTATAAAATATCTCCGAACCTTTCCATCCATCAGAAATCGAATCAGTAATTCGAACCCTAACCCTTACCAAACCCCCTGGAAGTGATGGCTACACAAATGAATACTATAAAAAATTTGCCAGTATTCTTGCTCCACATTTGGTTAACCTCTGTAATTTTGCTGCTTCCTTGGGTCAAATGCCAAAAGAAATGTTGCAATCTACTATCACGATGATCCCCAAATCAGGTAAGGACCCACAATTAGTAAAAAATTACAGACTTATATCTCTCATCAATACTGATGTGAAATTATATGCCAAAATATTAGCTTGCAGACTACTCCCTCTCATCCCATCCCTAATACACCAAGACCAGATTGGGTTCGTGCCAGGCCACCAGGCGTTTGATCTCTTTAATTCATGATTTACAGGATCGCCAAACGCCTTTTCTGCTGCTAACTTTAGATGCAGAGAAGGCATTTGTTCATATTCACTGGGGATTTATGCGAGTTGTTCTACAAAAACTTGGTCTAGTGGGATGGATTCAAATGGCCATTTTGTCACTTTATTCCTCTCCCTCAGCAAGAGTACTCACAGATGGTATGCTCTCAAGACCATTTGATATCACAAATGGCACCCGACAAGAATGTCCATTATCCCCAATAATATTTGCCTTACTCATTGAACCCCTAGCTACAAAAATCCAAGATGACCCACACTGCTCAGGTATTAAATATCATGGTACTGAACATAAAATCATTCTTTTCTTTGACATTATACTAATGGTTACTAACCCTATTCGCTCCTTACATAAAATCAGAGAAATTCTAAACTCCTATACTGAAATATCTTACTACAAACACAACGAAAATAAATCCTTAATCCTAAACTTGCATACACCAAAAAGTTCCCAAACTCTTCTCTCCAAACAATTCCCTTTCATATTGGCTAAACACTCTATTCCCTATTTAGGGATCAATATCTCTGCCTCATCATCACACCTCTATCATCTAAATCATAAAGTATTCTTACATTCTCTCCCTCAAGAACTCCAATAATTTTTAACATTTGGATTTTCCAAATTGGGGCATATAGCCGCTCTTAAAATGTTCAGTTTACCCAAACTATTCTATACATTCAGAACTCTTCCCATACCCGTCCCTATGCAATTCTTACATATGGCACAAAGGCAGTTTTTGCGATTCATTTGGGAATCAAAATGACCCAGATGTACCAATACCTTACTAATCTGCCCCTACCACAGAGGAGGAGCCAACCTTTCACACTTACACACTTACTATCTAGCGACACTCCTTGACCAGATCTATTATTGGTGGCACCCAACCAGGGAAAAAACATGGACTTACATGGAACCTGCATTGTTCCACCACACCACTCCACAGACTCTTCTAATTTTACCTCTATTACCACCAGACGCTTCTCACACGCATCCCTGCATCAAGGCCTCCTTAGATGCCTGGTCAACCATTACATCACACTCATTCCCAACTTCTAACTCAATATCCACTCCCCTTTAATGTTCTTCACTTTCTAATTCTTGACATTAACTTAACTAACTTAGAAAAAGCAGGAATCCATTCCTTATCTGACCTGTATAGAGAACAAGGCTTGGCTCCCTTCCATCTTCTCTTAAAGAAATACTCATTATCCTCTAGTGAGAGATTTAATTACCTCAGAATTACTCATTGCCTAAATAGTGAAAAAAATCCCCTGTATTGTAATAGTACCATTACAACTATTTTTCTCTTCCTTGACAAAACCAAACATCAAGGCAAAGGGATATCATTATTTTACTCTCTATTGATAGATTTATTATCCCACTCCAAAACATCATCTCTAAAAAATTGGGAATATCACCTGCCTCAACCCATCTCAGACCAGATGTGGTATAAGGCCTTTAAAATGACTTACAAAGCTTCCCATTGTGCCTCTCACTGAAAATTGTATCTTAAACTACTACACCAGTGGTACCTATCCCAAGTTCGCCTATCCAAACTGTATTCTACCTGCTCGTCACTGTGCTGGAGGCAATGCGGAGAGATAGGTTCTCTCTTCCACATAATATGGTCTTGTAAATCAATAACATAATTTTGGAATAGCATCTTCAAAGTGATCTCTGAAATAGGTAACACCAGACCCAGCTTTAGTCTTGTTCCATATCGACCTGGACAAGTTCCCCCCGGCAGCACATATAGTTATCATCCACATTCTATATACAGCAAAGAACAATATAACCAGATTATGGAAATCGATAGTAACACCATCCCTTTTCTAGGGTGATCCAAGATCTGAATACCCAATGTGACATGGAAAAAAGATTTTCACTGACTCATTTTTCCAACCCGAAATTTCAGAACTCTTGGGCTTCATGGTTATGCAACCCTAGATGTAAAGTACAAGTTTGATAGTTTCATCACTTGGAGTATAATGTTGAAATTATATTGACTGGTCTAGTTCATTTGTTAATCTCTACCCTTTCCTTCTCCTCCCCCACCCTCCTCCTTCCCTCCCCCATTTTACTTATGGTTCCTAGTGTACATGACTAAAGTAACTCCACCTTCATCCTCTACCAGTCCTTTTTTTTTTTGGACCAAGATTGTACAGATTGTGTAATGACTATTGCCTTTTATACCTGTATAGCTGTGAACCTGTTTCTCTTGTTGTGTAACTTTTAAAATTCAATAAAAACGAGTTGAATATAAAAATATCATACAAAAACATTGGTCTATTCTAAAGAATGATTGCATTTTAGGTCCTATCTTACCCAAATGTTCTACTGTCATCTTTAGGGGTGCAGGGAACCTTAGGAATAAAGTAGCACCAAATGTGCTGGATCCACCTATTAGGCCAGTGTTCTTTGCCAACTTAGAGGGTTACATCTTTGCAGAAAGTGCAAAGACTGCCAAATTAACTCATTTAAAGGTAGGAAGATCACCAAATTTGCTGGCACACTAACTGGCACAACATATAAAATACGGTCATTCATATCATGTGCAACTAGACATGTAGTTTACATGTTGAAATGCCCATGCGGTTTGGAATATATAGGGTGCACAACACATGCCCGCCTCGTTGAAGCGAGCATATCGCTAATATAAGAAAGGGCTTTAAGGAACATAGCGTATCTAAGCACTATGCTTTGAAACATAACAATATATGAAAAGATAAAGAGGGCGACCGGGCCTAGTGCATTACCTTTTACAAATGAGATTTATTGATAAAAAGTAAAGTACTCAGGGCTTTGAGGAAGAGGTACAACCTCGAAATGCGTCAGGTATCCATAAGTCTACAGTCCTCCACCAGACTACCTTCAGGGTTCTAAGGCCACACTGAATCTCTTGTGACATGCTTTCCATTTGATTTTATTTCTCTTGCGAGTATTTTACTTTTTATGAATAAATTTCATTTTTAAAGGCCCATGCGCCCTGTTTTTGTCTTTTCATGTACAGTTCTCTTTGGATTTCCCTGGTCCGTTGAGGGCAGCAAGGCTTGCATTCCTTTCATACACATGTGAGGATATTGACATTGTGGAGTCCATTGCCCAGCGCAAGAGCTCAGGCATTCGGTTGCTTTTTTTTCCCTTTAAAACATAACTCTGAGGGTACTACCTTTATCGCCCTGGAGAAATACATCCCAGATTGCGCGAGGTAGTAGCACAAAAAGAACCATTTCTAAAGCTGAGACTATCTGGATACTGTATATCGGCTTAAGCGTTATGCACCGTGGGGGTCTCAATATTGAATGGAACATTATTGTTTAATTGTTTGAACTTATAACTTGTATTTTTATTCTTTGTGTCCTACTTTGATCTTTAGTCACAGAGGATTGGTATCTATTGATTGGTATTTTGGTATATATAATGTTTCTAACATTGTTGGTCACAAGGATTTATTCAAATGTTAGAGAATATGAGTTAAATTTTTGATCCATCAATATAATAAAATTATATATGTAAATGTATTTTATTCACTAATTTTTATATAATTTTGTTTTTTTTTATTTATTATAAGACATCGAGGTATCTGTGTTTTTAAGCACTAGATGGCTCCTCAATGCATTAGTAGTAACCAGCTGAGTAGGCTGGCTTACTAGTGAATATAAGTTCAATTATTGTAAACCCAAATTTGTTCAGTATTGTTTTTTAATTACTATTCGATTTTTTAAACACTAGATGGCGATATCTTCAATTGATTGAACAATTAGTTTACAGGTGTGTCTCTTGCTTCTTCCTGCAAGCTGTGTTCATTCACTGTGATCCTCTGGGGATTTAGGTCCTATAGAAGGAACGTGCTAAGACGTGTGGGCGTGCCCTGATGATGTCGCTTATAACGAAACGCATAGGGCGGAGCCACGCACACACGCTACCACACATGTGTGACCGGTCGGCTGCCATTTTGGATGCTGGAAGAATTTGACGTTTTGCTTATACATGCTCATCTATGTACACTGCAACCATTTTTTAAATAAGCGTTGTTTTTTTGGTTTTATACTATGTGGAGCATTCTTCTCTTGCATATCTCCTAATACCTATTTGGGTCCCAACCGTAGTGGTTTAGCTACCCTATTTAGGAATCATTACTTGGAGGATCTTTGGCTTCCAGCCTTCTGGGTTATCATAAAAGAAAGTGTGATTTTTTTTTTACTTTTTATTTCATACTTATACAAACAACATTAAAACATTCCATCTTCCAAAATATACTTTTTTCTTTTCTCCCCTAAATGATTAAATACATTCTATTACCCCTCCATCTACCACCCCCTGCCCATCCCCCCACCATTGTCTTATCTTTCTCTATCTGTATCCATTTCTCCATAACTTGTTATTCCGACCAATCTCATTGTGATTTCTTAGGCTACCTCCTTTACTTTAATTAGTTCTGGATAAGATTCTGCGGTTTTAAAATTTAACCAAACACTCCATATTGTTTTAAATATTCCCATCTTATCCTCTAAATATTCCCATCTTATCCTCCAACAAAGCGTAATTGACCACTCTTAACAGGGGTCACATCTCTCTGATAAGCCTTTTAGGTAAGTGGTTGGTGACACATCAGCTGTCCTTGGATTTTCCCTTTTTCATCAAGGTCTTTGGGGACTTTCCTCTATTTTGACAACTCTTGATGGACATTTCTTTTGATATTTTTTTATTACAATTTTGTTTCACTAATTGCTTGATATTTTGTTAAGTGCTGCACTTTATATGTATACAACCTATATGTATGTATTTTATTTTCTAACGATTTCTATAGCCCTGTATTTTCTGTTTCCCGAGAGGGAAGTTTTTTCAACGTTGTCAACAATCTCACTAGTATGATTTCCGGGAGGACGAAGTTCCACATTTTTACTGCTCTAACAGTAAAGAATCCTTTCCAAAATCGAAAATTACACCATGTGTCCTCCTCAGGGACTCCGGAGTACAGCGTTTATTACAGTAACTGAAGTCACCTTTGATATAATTGTTCAATGTAATCATATCCTCCTTAAGTGCCTCTTCTCCAAGCTGAATAACTGTAAACTATGTAATCAGTCCCCCACCCCCCTTATTAATTTTGTTGACCTTGGCTGTACTATTTCTAATTCAACAATATCTTTCTTGAAGATTGGTGACCAAAACTAAACTAAGCGGGTAGAATCATTCATTTGTCTCTTACATATATACCTTGTTAATGCGTGACAGTATTTGATAGCTTTGTTAGCTGCAGCTTGATATTGTATGCTACTGCTAGGTCGGCCTTATATGCTGTGTAACTGCCCAATCCCCTATTATTTCAAGGTTGTCCTGCAATAATGCTAGATTCTGTACTGAAGTTATTTCCCTGCATAATATGGTATCATCAGCAGACATTGAAATTGAGTTCATGATTCCAACAGCACCCTTGAGCATACCACTCACAACTTTCCATTCAGAGAATGAATTATTTATCAATACTCTCTGTAAAGTTTCTGTCACGAGAACCAGAGAGCACATGGAGACAGATTGCACGGAACCCGACGTGCGGGCGTTTATTGGAGAGGTATTTGGGGCACACATAATAGTTCCGTTAGTCCACAGATCTACAGCAGACACAGCAACACAGTAAAGTTCTCTTTAAGGCAATATGGAACAACAGGAGGCTGGTAGTCCACAGGGTTCAGTAGGACTGGGAGTGGCAGTTTCGGGAGACTTTGGGTTCCTGGGGGGAATTGGGCTCAGTCTTTTGGGCAGCACGGAGTTAGTCCACTTACTAGATGCGGGGAGCCGGACACCAAGGGTTACAGTCCACACCGGCAACACAGAGTCAATCCACACAGGCAGCTCCAGGCAATGAAGGGTTTGAGTCCTCCAGGGAATAGATCCAGCAAGGGGTTAAGTCCAGGCAGGTAGAGTTCCAGCTCGCAGGCTCACAGGGAACGAAAGGGTTAAGCCCTCCAGGGAAGAGATCCAGGCAGCACGGAGTTAACCCCACACAGGGGAGGGATCCAGCAGCAGACTGGGTGTCAGGTCAGCCAGTGAGAGGACAAGAGAGCCAGGGGACGGAAGCTGAACAGAGGCTGGCATGCAGCACAGACCTCTCTCATACACAGCAGTTAGGAGAGAACACCCGGGGCCGGCGCCCTGCTCTGCCTTAAATACAGAGCTGGGCGCATTGCCGTGGTAACCCGCGACTTGGCGTCGGATCGCCATGGCAAATGGCCCCCCCCACCATCTCCGGACCCGCCCAGGGAACACGACCTTTGTCCCTGTCGGGCACGGAGCGCGGGAAGACGTGCACGAGGGGACAGGGAGGGGGGCGACAGGAGGGAGCCTGCATGTGGATTATCACAGCAGGTGGGGCAGACTTTCCGGCACCCAGCCAGGGAAGCAGGATGCTCCCTCAGCAGGGGGCCAGATTGCCAGCGACAGGGGGGTGAGGGGCCGCTGGGGGCTGCCTGTGTCAGGGACAAAGAGGACTAGAAGTCCCAGCATGGATGGGACAGAAGAGTGAGGGGCTGGTGGGGGGTTGCAGGCAGCAAGCCTAGAGGATGGGGGGGGGGGGAACCAGCTCCATGACAGTTTCCTATCCGTGTACATGCAATTTCATCAGCTCCAAGAGACCTTACTTTATATAAATAAAGTATATGTAACCCTTCTAAAACAGCCTATTCAGTTTAACTTCTTAGCACCAGCGCCTCCTGGCCTCTTAAGGGTTTCAGAAGCTGGGAGGCAGGGCGAGGTTTAGGATCATGCAACATGATCGGGAAAGGTCCCAATCGAAAGAGATCGAGACCTTTCCATACCGGACGTGTGTTGGGAGCTCTCAGCACATATGTTTTTTTTTTAATAGAACGCAAATGTGCGGCAGCTCGGCGTCTAGGCCCAGACACCTGGAGGCTGGACATTTGTGTTCGGCCGGCGCCAAGACGTTAAGCACTTGCCGACCAGCCACAGTACTTAAACGTATACTATGGCACTGCTGCGCAAAATCACATATATATACGTGATTTTGCATTTCGGGTAGGGGTTTCACGCGAGGTGCGCAACCGCCCTACCGCACGCGGATGCAGGTGTTAATCACCGGGTCCCGGCCGGTGATTACCTGCCGGAGCCTGCCGATTACCGGCAAACACTGACAGGGAGCACGCTGCATTGTTTTCAATGCAGCTCTTCTCCCTGTCAGTTTGAGCACACTGATCCGGATCGCTGAGCACAGCCTTCTGGATCAGTGTGCTTACAGTGAAGCACACCCCCCCGCCCCCTAGTGAAACACTCCCCTCACACAGTTAACCCTTTGATTGCCTTCTAATGTTAACCCCTTCCTCCCTTGTGCCATTAGTACAGTCTCAGTGGTTTTTTTTTTTTTTGCCCTGATCACTGTATTGGTGTCACTGGGGATGTCAGTGACCCCAAGTCAGTTCCCCCCCAGTATCAGAATGTCTGCCGCAGTCCCGCCATAAGTCGCAGATCACTGCCATATGTCGCTGATTGACGCCATTATTAGTATGAAAAAATATTCCAGCGCTAGCGGGATCAGCTCCCGACACCTGCCAGCACCTGCGTTTAGCCCCTACGCTTACTCCCCCCTTCTTCCCCAGCAAGTGCAGTGTCAGTAAGTTACTGTCACTTGATACATTGCACACAAAACCGCAGTGTTCACAGAATCAGGCCTGGTCTCTGTTAGCACTTGCCAGTAAATTTTGAAGAGTCTCATATGCAGCAGAGTGCCAGTACTAGTGCCATGCTACCTTTTGGTGAACTGGTCGAGTACCAGCAGCCTAGTACATCCTGGTCTTTCACATACTAGCACTGCAGTATGACGTGGTGAGTCCCATAAGTGCAGTACAAGCTGGTGCGGTGGCAAGCACAAGTATTGTCCCACAACCACCAAGAATTTGCACACAGGCCCATAGAGCCCCTAGTATCCTTCCGGATGTGCTTGCAAATCCCGATTTGGCAGCCCACAAATTCTGCAGCACCTGTACTTCCCCCATTCACTGCCCAACCCGGAATTCAGGTGGAAACAGCAAATTTAACTACTCCCCTTGATTTTTTTGTAGCTGTTTTTCATGGAATATCTGTATGCATTGATTGTGGATTAAAGCAATTTATATGCACAACAATTTATCGCCACCAACCCAAATTCAAACCTTGCCAGACCGTTCGCATGGAAACCCATTACGGTTTCCGAATTTACATTTTTTGGGGGGATTAACCCTCAACATGGACATTACTAAAATAAATTGCGGTTGTATTGGTCCACAGACCTAATTCATCATATGACCGTGTTCTCTGCTGCCATGGCCAGGCATAGATATGAGCGTATAATGTGTTTTATGCATTTCAGCAGCAATACACTCTGTCGTCTTCGAGGTGACCCTGAATTTTACCGGCTCCACAGAATTCAGCCCCTCGTAAATCACCTTAACCAAAAATTTGCAGATGTCTATACTCCCCAGGAAAAAATCTGAAAAAATTGATGAGTCCCTCATTAATTTTTCTGGCCACCTTGCATTCAAACAATTTCTCCCTAGCAAGCTTGCCAGATATGGGGACAAGATGTAAAAGACCTGTGAGAGGACAAACAGGCTATACTTATAAGTTTTCAGATTTACAGGGAAAAGATAGTCACATCGAGCCCCCTGGATGCCCAGACTACATGGGGAGTTGAGGCAAGATCGTTTGGGACTTGGTGTCATCCTTTTTCCATATGGGGCACCACTTATATGTGGACAATTTTTAGTCAAGCATGCCACTATTTAGACATTTGTACAATCTTGGAACTGGCGCATGTGGATGCAGGGCGGTATATTCTAATGGTGGGCATACCAGACACTTTTTCTGGCAGAGATTTCTTCTCTTTTTCTCATTCAGCCCACAGGCTGCATACAAAAAAAAAAAAAAAAAGAACACATAGCATATATATCCAAAAAGGACCATTGATGTACTGGTACATCACTGGACGTTGAATGGTTATACCAGGATAATGCCTACAGCTGCAGGCATCATCCTGGTATCATTTTTTTCAGCTGGCAATCTGCTTTCATGTAAAAGCAATCCTAGTGGAGATAATGCCCCCCTCCCCCGCTGCCTTCAACGCCCTTCTCGGGCAGTCCCGTGCAATTGGGGGAACCTGAAAATGCAGCCGGTGTTTCTGCCAGCTGACCATAGAGCTGATTGGAGACCGGAATGGTGCCAATCATCTCTATAATCTAAGAAATCGGAAGCTACGAGCATGTCATCACTTACATTACACAAGATATAAACAGCACCATTTGTAAATTGAGAAAGCATCTGATCACACAAATCTTGGTGAGATTAGATAATGTAAGGGCAGAGGAGATATCTAGAGTCTGATAGACACCAGATTACTCTAAAAGAATATATGACAATGCCCATTTAAGTTGTAGGGGATATTTGCATTCCCTGTGATAGCATTAAAAGTGATCCAAAAAAAAACTAAAATGAAAGGGACAGTGTAAAAATGATTAAAAAAATCAAAATTACTTAATAAAAAAAAAGCACCTCCCCCCCATGCGCGCATACCTGTGCGCGCCAGCATTGACCCTGTGCCCGTATGTAAACAGCGGTTGCACCATGCATGTGAAGTATCGCCGTGAACGTCAGATCAAGGGCAGTAATTCTAATACTAGACCTCCTCTGTAAATCTAAAACGGTAGCTTGTTAAGGTTTTTAAACGTTGCCTATGGATATTAAAATTGTGTACAGTTTGTCGCCATTGCACGGGGCATGTGCAGTTTTAAAGCATGTCATGTTTCGTATCTATTTACTCGGCTGTGATGGACAGCAGAAATATTTTATTTTTGTGTTGTTTTGTTAACATGTGTGGCCAACAGTCAGCTTGTCTGCTTTGTTTATAATCTGAAGTTCCTGTGCCCAGCAGGGGGTGGGAGATGAGATTTATCCCAGCAGGGAGTTCAGACAGCATGGTGTCCTGTGACTGTAAAAAGCCAGACCTGTAGGCGCTTGGAGCTTGGTCATATATTGTCCCAATGGGGGGAGAAGGGGCAGAGTTTTGAGGCAGGATGGAGAAATCGGCTGATGGCTGCTGGTTTTGCTAGGAGATGCATTGAACTGTGCTTTTCTTTGTGCACTGCTGGGACTTGTGGTTCTACATTGCCTGTGTGGTCTTGAAGCTGTGGCCAAGACACACAGCCCTCTGAAGCCCCGTGAGGAGTTGGTGCCTATCTGCCTAGACCTCTTCTGCTGAGGCCACTGCTGGCTGGTGAGTCCCTGAATTGCTATCCTGTGCTCTGCCTCTGCTGTGTGCCTGGACGTAACCAGTGTCTGCCAGAACTGCCCTTCTGTTGTGTGCCCGTACTTATCCATTGCCTTCCAGCGTGCCTTCTGCTGTGTGCCTGTGCTTAACCCATTGGCTGCCAATATATCGTGTCTTTGTGCGTTAAGTAAAAAAAGTTTTGTTTTTTTAATTGCGTTTGAAGAATCGCTGCGTGAGTACTATGTGACATACAAAATTGCAGCACCCAACATTTTATTCACTAGGGTGTTTGCTTTACAAATATATATAATATTTGGGGGTTTAAATTAATTTCCCAGCAAAAAATACAGATTTTTTTTCATATGAGCAAAAAGTGTCAGAAAAGGCTTGATCTTCAGGTGGTTAGAAGAGTGAGTGATGTGTGGCATAAACTTCTAATGCTGGGCATAAAATGTCCCCACCCCCCAAAATGACCCCTTTTTGGAAAGTAGACACCCCAAACTATTTTCTGAGAGGCATGTTGAATCGAATTTATTTTTTTACCACAAGTTTTTGGAAAATGACAAAAAAATTGTCACCTAAATGATTTATTGCTCACACATGCCATGGGTATATGTGGAATTACTCCCCAAAATACATTCTGCTACTTCTCCCGAGTATGGGGGTACCACATGTGAGAGACGTTTTGGCAGTCTAGCCAAGTAAGGACCCCAAAATCCAATATGCACCATCAGGCTTTTAAAGGGCTTTATTTCCTCATTACACTTCCTGACTACCTATCACAGTTTCAGAGGCCCTGAAATGCCAGGATAGCACCACCCCCCCCCCCCCCAATATGACCCCTTCTTGGAAAGTAGACACCCCAAGGAATTTGATAAGAAGCATTGTGAGTATTTTGCAGATCTCGTTTGTTGCCACAAGTTTTTGGAAAATGAAAAAACAAAAACATATTTCTTATTTTCTTTTTTTATATTTCAAAAGCTTGTGAGAAAAAAATAGATCTGCAAAATACTCACCATGCCTCTTTAAATTCCTTGGGGTGTCTACTTTCCAAAAAGTGGTCATATGGGAGGGTTTGGTGCTATCCTGGCATTTCAGGGCCTCCGCAACTGTGATAGGTAGTGAGGAAGTGAAATGAGGAAGTTACGCACCTTCAGGCTTTCAAAGTGGTCATCGGATTTCAGGCTCCTGTGTGTGGCTAGGCTCCCAAAAAGTCTCACATATGTGGTATCCCCATACTCGGTAGAAATAGAATGTATTTTGGGGTGTAATTCCACATATACCCACGTGCGAGAAATATATAATTTAAATGACAATTTTGTGTAAAAAAAAAAAAAAAAGTTTTTTGTAATTTTCCAGAAACTTGTGGAAAAAAAAATCTTCCATGGACTCAATATGCCTTTCAGCAGATAACTTAGGGTGTCTACTTTCCGAAAAGGGGTCATTTAGGGGTATTTATACTATCCTGGTATTTTAGCACCTCAAGAAATGTGATGGGCAGTCAGAAAGTAAAAGCTGTGTAAATTCCGTTATCTATACCATAGTTTGTAGATGCTATAACTTTCACACAAAGCAATCAATATACACTTATTGGGATTTTTTTAAACCAAAAACATGTAGCAGAATACATTTAGGCCTAAATTTATTACAAAATCTTAGTTTTTTTGGATATTTTTTATGACAGAAATGAGAAAATATTGTTCTTTCCAAAAAAAGTTTTTTTAAAAAAATTTTTGTTTATAGCGCCAAAAATAAAAAGCACACAGGTGATTAAATACCACCAAAAGAAAGATATATTTGTGTGAAAAAAGGACATAAATTTCATTTATGTACCGTATTGCATGACCGCCCAATTGTTAATTGTACTAGTGCAGCGCTATATAGCAAAAAAAAAAATGGCGTTATTGCAGTATCTATACCATAGTTTGTTGACGCTATAACTTTCACACAAAGCAATCAATATACACTTATTTGGATTTTTTTTTACCAAAAACATGTAGCAGAATACATTTTGGCCTAAATGTATAACTAACTTTCAGTTTACTATATATTTTTTATAGCCGACCGTAAAAAATATCGTTTTTCATCAAAATTTTCGCTCTTTTTTTGTTTATAGCGCGAAAAATAAAAAGCGCACAGGTGATAAAATACCACCGAAAGAAAGCTCTATTTGTGTGAAAAAAAGGACGTAAATTTAGTTTGGGTACATCATTGCATGACCACGTGATTATCAGTTGAATTAGTGCAGTGCCGAGTAGTAAGAAGAGGCCTGGTCATTAAGAGTGGTAAATCCTCTGGAGGGCAAGTGATTAAAATAGAAATGCAAGGCAACACATTTGTGTACATATAAAAAAAAAAATATGTAGAATTTTTTTAATATAAGCGATCACATGACCGCTGTACTAAATTTTCTCTTGGTACCATTCCAGTCAGTAAAAAGTCTTTACAAATTAGATATAGTGGGTTGGATATAACTAAGCTAAGTTCCCTAAGGACTCATGGATGTAAGCTATCTGGACGTGTACCTTTAGTAAAACGTAACTAATATTTTTGAAACCTTTCTTTTTCATCTGTAAATTTTTTTTTTTTTAAATCAGTAAAAAATTGTATTAAAGAATGTACACATTTCCATAGCAACCAATATACAAGGTTTACTGATATGCAATTCACAGAACTTCCAGCAAGGCAGCACCAAAGCGCACAGTAATACATTTGTATCTTGAGTCCATTGGATTGTAAAACAGTACAATGGTATGTTTACATCATGCAAAAGCATCAGTGTTCCAAACCTGCACAATGGTCTGAAAGGATCCTGCTAGTGACACTTGACACATGACACTTTGCTACAATGTAAAGTAGTGAGTGTACAGCTTGTATAACAGTGTAAATTTGCTGTCCCCTCAAAATAACTCAACAGACAGCCATTAATGTCTAAACCACTGGCAACAAAAGTGAGTACACCCCTAAGTGAAAATGTCCAAACTGAGCCAAATTATCCTTTTTCCCTCCCCAGTGTCATGTGACTCGTTAGTATTACAAGGTCTGAGGTGTGAATGTGTGTTAAATTTGGTGTTAACGCGCTCTCTCATACTGGTCACTGGAAGTTCAACATAGAACCTCATGGCAAAGAACTCTCTGAGGATCTGAAATAAAGAATTGTTGCTCTACATAAAGAAGGCCTAGGCTATAAGAAGATTGCCAAGACACTGAAACTGAGCTGCAGCACAGTGGCCAAGGCCATACAGCGGTTTAACAGCACAGGTTCCACTTAGAACGGGCCTCGCCATGATTGACCAAAAGAGTTGAGTGCATGTGCTCAGCGTCCTATCCAGAGGTTGTCTTTGGGAAATAGACGTATGAGTGCTGCCAGCATTGCTGCCGAGGTTGAAGGGGTGGGGGGTCAGCCTGTCAAAGACCATACGCCGCACACTGCATCAAATTGGTCTGCATGACTGTCGTCCCAGAAGGAAACCTCTTTTAAAGATGATGCACAAGAAAGCCCGCAGTTTGCTGAAGACAAGCAGACTAAAGACATGGATTACTGGAACCATGTCCTGTGGTCTGATGAGACCAAGACAAACTGATTTGGTTCAGATGGTGTCAAGCGTGCTTGGCGGAAACCAGGTGAGGAGTACAAAGATAAGTGTGTCTTGCCTACAGTCAAGCATGGCGGTGGTGTCATGGTCTGTGGCTGCATGAGTGCTGCCGGCACTGGGGAACTACAGTTCATTAAAGGAACCATGAATGTCAACAAGTACTGTGACATACTGAAGCAGAACATGATCCCCTCCCTTCGGAGAGTGGGCCACAGGGCAGTATTCTAACATGATAATGACCCCAAACACCCCCCCAAGACAACCACTGCCTTGTTAACCATTTCTATACTGGGCACTTTTACTCCCTTCCTGCCCAGGCCATTTTTCAGGTTTCAGCGCTCTCACACTTTGAATGACAATTGCGCGGTCATACAACCTTGTACCCAAACTAAAATTTTATCATTTTCTTCACACAACTAGAGCTTTCTTTTGGTGGTATTTAATCACCGCAGGGGTTTTTATTTTTTGCTAAATTAACAAAAAAAATCAAAAATTTTGAAAAAAAACACGTTTTTCTTTGTTTGTTATAAAAGTTTGCAAATAAATAATTGTTCTTCATAAATTTAGGCCAAGATGTATTCTACTACATGTCTTTGGTGAAAATAACCCAAATTAGGATGTATTTTTTAGTTTGTAGGAAAGTTATAGAGTTCACAAACTATGGTATAGATCTGAATATTGATCAATCCCCCAAATGACCCCTTTTTGCAAAATAGACAGTCCGACGTACTTCATAAGAGGCATGGCGAGTTTTTTGAAGTTGTATTTTTTTGTCGTAATTTTTCAGAAAATGAAAAAATAAAAACAATTATTTTCACAATTTTTTTTTTTTACATACTGTCACCAGTGCAGTACAGCGTCATCATATAACTGGCATGGCAGTGACAGTATGGAAAAGAAAAAAAAAATATATTTTTTTTTATTTTTTATTACATTTTTTAATTTTTTTTAAGAATTTTTTTTTTCATATTTCACTATGTCCAAAGTAGTACAATGTTACCATAGTAACATTGTACTACTTTGGGGAAGTGATCAGTATTTTTTTTCTTTACACAATTTGCTTATAGCAAATAATTACTTTGCTATAAGCAAGCATTTACCTGAATGACATCGATTCATTCAGGGTTTTTTTTTTTGTGCTTAGCTGTGATTTGTTTCTAAGGACTGTAACCTTTGTGGAAACAGTCCTTAGAAACAAGTGGTGCATATTTTTTTTATATATAGAGAGAGAGAGAGAGAGACAGAGACATATAGCAACAGCTCCTTCCTTTTCCTACTTTTCTCTTCTGTCTTTGCTTGCAATTATGTCTGGTGCAGCAGATTACAAGAAAATGAGCAAAGGTGACTTGAGTGCGGAATGTACCTCACGAGGATTGGACGTCAGTCGCAAAAATCGTGAAGATTTGATTAGTGATCTAGTGGAGTTTGATATCCAAGCAGATCAGAACTCGGGAGAACTTGAACATGAAGAAGTTCCCGCTACCCACATTTCCTGTGGCTCAGAGATGGCCTCACAGGATGGGCATACAGAGACTGACACTGGAAGATCACCAAATGTTATCGTCACACCACACCCTGAGCGCGCCAGCACCGTGGTGCCTGTAACTAGCAGAGACTCTCCTCAGATGCAGGAAGCCCTGAAACGCCTCATGGAGACAGATCTGGAGGCATACCTGCGGTTCCTTGAACGCCAGGCTGACAGAGAAACTGCGGGGTTCCTTGAACGCCAGGCTGAGAGGGAAGCTGATCGTCGGCACGAGCTGGAGATGGCAAGGCTCCAGCCACAGCGACTGGGTCAGAACCTTGGGTTCCTAGATCACAGGGACGCCACTCTGGCCATGGGTGCAGCCATGTTTCCAGTGATGGAGAAAGACAGCGACATTGACATATACTTACTGTCCTTTGAAAAAACGTGCCGTCAGTACCATGTGCCCCCAGCTCGGTACCTGACACCAAGGCTACGAGGCAAGGCCCTGGACGCGTTTTTTGAATTGCCAGAGGGGCAAGATGATGATTATGAAATTTTAAAAGATGCCATCATCCGGAAGTACCAGATGACCCCGGAAGTGTACCGCAAGCAGTTCAGGTCCATGCAGAAGGGACCTGGGGACTCTTACACGGATGTGGCAAGTCGCTTATGCACCACATTCGGACAGTGGACTAAGGGACTGAAAGCTGATTCATATGAATCTTTGGAAGATCTCATGATACGAGATCAACTCTTGCACATTTGCCCGGCAGAAGTCAGACAGTTTGTCTTGGAAAGAGAGCCAGCCTCTGCTAAAGCAGCAGCCGATTTGGCAGATACCTTTGTCATACACGGGTGTCTGACCCTCGCAAAGCTCCTCCAAACAGCTTGAAAGGGGGGAAATTGTCCCTAGCAACCTCTCCTACTTTGGTGAGTCAAGCCTTTCCTCCGCCCACACCTGCAGCGCTTGGAGCCAAGCCATTCCTGCCTGACAACCGCAGATGTTTCACCTGTGGGAAAGCCGGACATCTCAGGACCCAGTGTCCTGAGCAGAAGCAGACGACATCACCTGGCCAGCCGGCCAGCAACTCTTCTTCTGTGCTTTTCGTTCGCAGGAAGATGCGGATAACCCCTGCCAACCTGCAGCAAGTTACTGTGGGCAACCGGTCTGTAACTGGTTTCCGGGACACCGGGGCAGAAGTCACCTTGATCCAGCCAGAGCTGATTGAGCCACAGAACCTCATCCAGGGAAAGTTCCTTACCCTCACAGGAGTTGGGGGGGACCCATTCACGCATACCCTGTGCAAAGGTATTCCTAGATTGGGGTGCGGGAAGGGGGATAAGAGAGGTGGGGGTCTCGGATGAAATTCCCACACCTGTTTTGTTGGGTGCTGACCTGGGCACTCTTGTTTCTTATTATGCCCCTGCTGAGAATACCCGGAAGGGCTCCCTGGAACTCTCTGGACAAGCCAAGGTACTGTGGACAGATATTGGGGTAATGTCTGGGCCACCGGTGGATGGACAGAGGGAGGGGGCTGGGAACGGAGTGGGGCTACAGGATTCTCCATTATATGGAGAACGAGAAGAAATCCCCTTGCCTGGGGAGGTATTGAACTCATGTGTCAGTAATGTTATTAGTAATGTCAGTAACATTGATAGTAATGTCATTGATAATGTTTGTATTGTTGACGGCAATGTTGGTAATGCTAACAATGAGTATGATACTCGTGATGAAACAAAGGATGCATTTTCAGTGTTGGGGGTCACCCACGGTGCTGTACAGGGGGCTGAGGTACAATCTCAAGGGGCTGAGCAAAGGAATGGTCTGGATAGGCCTGTCCCTTGCCCAGGCTCAAAAAATTGTGCCTTAATAAGTGCCTAGGAGTTGGCCTTGCATAGGGCTGGGCTGCCGGCTGGGACTTGTAGTTCCACGCCTCTGGCAGCACTGAAAAGGGATTCCCAGTGGAGCTTCAGAGGTCAGCTAGCTGTGAGTTTCCCTGCTAAAGAGGGTACACAACAGCCGGCTGGGACTTGTAGTTCCACGCTTCAGGCAGCACTGAAAAGCAATTCCCAAAGGAGCTTCGGAGGTAAGCTAACTGTGACTTGTAGTCCGACGAGTAAGGCAGCCCTGGAAAGCCATTCACACAGGAATTTTAGCCTCTGGCTAGGTGTGAACCCCCTGCTGGGAAGAGTAAACAAAAGAACAGGGAGGCTGGAATGACTGGCCTATTCACTGGGAGCTGGGAGCCTGGAAGCCTGTTATGTGATCTCATGTGGCATGGTGTGTCAACAGGCAGACAGACAGATGTCATAGGCAGAGACAGCACGTTTGGATTGGGGGTGCAAGGGGCCGTCTTGGGGTGGACGCTTGGATTACAGAGAGAGGGCTGCAGTCCTCAGATCCAATCACCCCTCCCTGCCCCTCCGGTTCCGAAGCTGCTGGAAATGCCTCTGATAGATGGTGTCTGGATTCAGAAGGTGCAGGCTGACTAGGCCACAGAGACCAAGGAAATGGCACTGTCAGGAATCCCGGGGTCAGCTGGAGTCTGGGCATCCCCGGTAGTCTCGGTTCCCAAACCGGATCCGATGACCAGGCTTGGTGAGGACCTTGGAAAATTGAACGCCAGCCCTGTGGTTGTGGCCTACCCCATGCCCAGGAGCCATGAGGACACGGAGCATCCGGTGGGTGCCTGCTGTTTTACCATCATGGACCTGAGCAAGGGGTATGGGCCACCTTCTCTAACCCAGCAGGCTCAGGACGAGCCAGCCTTCGCTACCCCATGTGGCTTGCCTGAATCCACGGGAAAGCTAGTTGGGGTTGAGAACGCACTGACCGCCTCTCCAGCGGTCAGGAATGGCCTGCAATGCAGGGCGGGACAAGGTGCAGTTGCCCCCTTTAGGGGCCTTACGGTGTTCGGGCCTGTCTGAGAAGAGCGTCCTGGGCCCGTCGCTAGCCAAGAACCAACTGCCCGCGCCTAGTCTGATAGTCAAGAAGGGTAACTGTCAGAGGGGCATGTCAGTGGTTCAGTTTGGGAACACACCGGTAAGAAGTGACCCCCAGAGGTCGGGGCATGGGGAGACTGAGGCAGTTGTGGCCTGGTCTGCTCCCAGGTTACGTCAGTCGTGGGTACAGCTGGCTACGGTAAGACGCCTGGATGCGACGATCATGGCTCCGCTGGACCTGTGACTGACCTAGCAGACAGGAAACTGGAGGAACTGGTGTCCTGGATGCTAGCAGGTAACGAGGACTGTCCATCTTGGATGAAGGTACCTGTGGACACCACTGGGAGGTCCAAAATTCGCCTGTCAGGTTCCGGTGCACACAGGCGCTACTACCTTCAGGACAGATGTAGTCCTAAGCCTGAGGAAGAAGATAGGAGAGGGAAATCTCCTCTACCTCGACAAGAAGCTACATATTAATATGTTAGCAAACGACACCCCTGAGCCGGTGTTTTGTGAACAGGTGGGCACCCCGGCAGTTGCCACGGGATTCGGATAGCCACAGCCGACTGGTGCCCACCTGTGACCACTCACTTGGTCGGCCCAGCAGTGTTGCTGGGGAGAACGGCTTCCTTTTCAGATGGAATTCGGTTCTCTTGCAGTGCAGCGGTACCAGGATGACCCAAGAGGAACCTCTGGACAGAGGTCGGTTGCGTCAGGAGGGGACCTGTAGTCCCCTCCCTGGCAACTACCTGAGGGGGAGGTGTAGCAAACTTGCTCACCAGAGATGGACACGGAGTTCCCCTATTTTATTAGAAAGTATTCCTCGATCCTTTATTCCCTACCCCCTCCCTTCCTGAGAGGCACAGGGACAGATGTGTAAGTGTTAAAAGTTGCTGGCAGGCTGGAGCAGCAGGGGGGCCCAGCGCTACAAAGCTCCCCCATAGAGACAGCAGACTCTCTGTCCCAAGGCCTGTGCAAAGTCACACCTCCTAACCAAGATAAGGTAGTTTTGTCCCTGGACTTGAAAGAAGTTGGAACCTCATAAACTCTACCAGCCAGGTGACAGAAGTTAAATGAACATTCCTCAGGTCAGCTGTCACCTATGTTTCATATCATGGATTATGAAGCTGTCAGTTTTAATGCAGAGTCCATCCGACGATCCCCCCAAAACAGGGTATTGGCCAGTTACTCAGAGCCACCCCCCTTGTTGGGGGACTTTAAAAAACACAGGCTGGCACGCCTAAAAAGTTACGCTAAACACATCTCCCAATTTTAACATCGTAACAGCAGGAGATCAAAGACCCCTCGCTCTGCAACTTGGATCTGCTTACCTTAAGGCTGAACATGGCAAGTAACTTAACCTTTTAACTTCTCCCTGTTATCTCTTTGCTGTGCTGTGCTGTTTTCTATATATATATATATATATATATATATATAAATAAATATATCTTGGTTACATTCTTTTGTAAATCTTTCTTTCTGAAAGTGTTAAACTGTTTCTAAAGCGCTTAATTGCAATTTACGAATCCCTGCCTTCTGAAGAGACGCTACTGTGTTTGTTTAATCCTCTGCCCAATCGGCCTTGCGGTGACCGTATTGGACAGGCGACTTTTCAACCATTACAGTGTATATTTGATAAAGAGAGTTTCCCCTTTCTCTGTACAAAAGTGGTGGTGGCAGTAGAGGGTTAGTTGCGTAATTAACCCGACCCAGTAACGAGCGCATTCAGGCTGCCGGTGCGTTGATTGCGTTCCATTAGCTGGACAATCGTTGTGCAGGGCGCAGCTGAGTGTGGCATTGTTATGCACGTCACATCGCGGTTTTAGATCAGCCGGTCCTTTGGTCACGAGTTTGGTGAGGAGGTCTGGGGTCTGACGCCGCGGGCGTGACGTATTGTTGGTCGCGGTCGTGCGATTGTTGCATGTTGAGGGTGGCGATCATGCGTCCGTGACAGTCTCCACTGCTTTAGAATCCAGTGACAGCATGGTTTACACCACTGCAGCCAATACTTTGCATTGCACTTGGTGATGTAAGACTTGGATGCAGCTGCTCGGCCATGGAAATCCATTCCATTAAACTCTCTATGCACTGTTGTGCGAATCTGACCACATGAAGTTTGGAGCTCTTTAGCTATTGACTGCAGACAGTTGGTGACTTCTGCGCACTGTGAACTCGCATGTGCTTACCACGCTCTGTCATTTTATGTGGCCTACCACTTCATGGCTAAGCTTTTGCTATTCCCAGTTGCTTCCACTTTGTTATAATACCACTAACAGTTGACAGTGGAATATTTAGTAATGAAGACATTTCACGGATGGACTCATTCTTTCACAAATGTTTGTAAAAGCAGTCTGCATGCTTAGGTGATTGATTTTATACACCTGTGGCCATGAAGGTGATTGGAACACCTGAATTCAATTATTTGGAAGGGTGTCCCAATGCTTCTGGCAATATAGTGTATATCTCACAATATCAAAAAAGAATATACTGTAAATAATGACTTGGTGATATACATAATAATTTTTCATAAAGTGCAAGTTCATAAAATGCAAAAGTTATTCACAACAATCCACGAAAGTCCACTGTAATAATAAATTTAAATCTTCTCATGCTCCAAGTCAATGTGATATCCACTCATCAGACACAAACGTGCACCCAGTGTCCACTTTGTTGTTACACCTCCACCAGTTAATACTACCCCTGACCTCAACTCATTGACCAGCTGTTAGTTTGGTCAAAAACCACCTTCCCACTAATCTGGGTAACTCCTTTTACCAGCGGTTATAGTGACTCTCATATGTGCCAGTAAAATATGGGGAAAGAATGAAAGAAACTTCTTATAGTACAGTAACTCGAAACTATCACTTTATTTACAGAGATAAATATACTCACAAAGAAAGCACACAGATCCCGTGCACAGAAGTGAACACTTTTTTAAAACCAAATCCACATTGCCCCCTTAAGATATATGTTAGATAATTTTTTTTTTTATTATATATGCATGTTTTTGGTTGTGCAGCACTTTTTTGGTATTGTGTTAATGCATACATGCATGCTTACTTAATGTGTAAACTGAATACATACATGCATACTTGATGCGTAAACTGAATACATATATACATCCTTGATGCCTCAAGTGCATACATACCGTATTTTCCGGCGTATAAGGCGACTGGGTGTATAAGACGACCCCCTAATTTTCCAGTTAAAACATAGGTTTTGGGCTATACTCGCCGTATAAGACTACCCCCCTTCCGAGGCAACACCATTTAGAAACATCAGATTTTTTAATTAAAATGGTTATGACTTATCAGTACTTACAATCCTAAAATTCCTCATGTTCATCCTCTGTCATCATAAGTTCATGAATGACATCTTGTGATACATTTGTAAGACAGTCATCATATGGATCAAATTCCAAATCAGATGTTACCGCTGGATGTACGGTAATACAGTA
Organism: Staurois parvus; assembly: GCF_062004578.1. Classification (NCBI taxonomy): domain Eukaryota; kingdom Metazoa; phylum Chordata; class Amphibia; order Anura; family Ranidae; genus Staurois; species Staurois parvus. Next base: position 513,419 of record NW_028318765.1, on the reverse strand, counting down.
GGTTCGGCTACATACAGTATATACAGCCCGCTGGATGTGCAGTAATGTACATACAGCATACAATCCGGCTTTCTCCAAGTGACATGCAGCCCCACCCCTACGCGTTACGCCACTGGTCACGTGGCTTCATCAGGGGGTGGGGCTGCATGTCACGTGGCTGCACTGGTCACGTGGCTTCATCACAACCCCCTGATGAAGCCACGTGACCAGTGGCGTAACGCGTAGGGGTGGGGCTGCATGTCACTTGGAGAAAGCCGGATTGTTTGACAGACGGCGGGTGCATGACTCAACGGCTGGCGGATTACACGTGCTGCGCAATTTATCTTATACCTCATACAATATATGTGAGTGTACCTGTTGGAAGCAATAAAGCAGAAATCTTTTTATAAGGATAAAACACTATGTTTGGCAATTTGTCCCCACATATGGAGAAACGCATGGAGAGGAAAGCATAAGGGAATTTGAGTATCGGAAAGAGTGATCAATCCCATATGGGCTAATTAAGGATAACGGATATCCACATTTCACAATCTGTAAAGGAGGAATTCCATCCAAGCAGGTTCCATAGGAGGTGAACCACAAGTGTGTATAGCCTAATTGCAGGCTAATAAGGAGGTGAGCATACATCTTCACTAATTAAGGATTCAAAGGAAGTCACGAATTAGTCACCAAGTCAAGATTTAATCAAGCACAAAGTCACTGAATTTAAAGGACATTATCACCACAAATTAATTATTTATTTATTTACAGTATATATATATATATTTTATTTTTTTATATATTTCACATTTTTTGATTATTCACCAATCATGATGTTATATTGATTTATATATATTTATTTTCAAGTACACATCATCATATCACGGATTTTTTTTGGGGATATTATTTTCACATTTACATATTTTTTATATTAGTGCATAATATATTTAAATTTTTTTTGCATCACCATATATAATTTTATTTTCCTATATTTTTGTATATCACTTGAATATATATATGTTCACCATGGGTAAATAGAATTATTAACACAATAGAGATTAATACCGGGAGCGCAACACATTATGAATTATTACCTAGGTGGCAATTATTGCCCTTATTTAAGGAAGGAAGGCAGCAAATGTTGTACATGCTGGTTACTGTGCATTTCTCTCTGAAATTCTGAGGTAAATGGGTCGTTCCAGACATTGTTCAGAAGAACAGCGTACCTTGATTAAAAAGTTGATTGGAGAGGGGAAAACATATAAAGAAGTGCAGAAAATGATAGGCTGCTCAGTTAAAATGACCGCAAATGCTTTAAAATGGCAACCAAAACCTGAAAGACGTGGAAGAAAGCGAAAAACTACCATTCGAACGGATAGAAGAATAGGGAAATGGCAAGGACTCAGCCAACAATCAGCTCCAGGAAGATCAAAGACGGTCTAAAGTTACCTGTGAGTATTGTTACAATTAGAAGACGCCTATGTAAAACCAAGCTATCTGCAAGAAGCCCCCGCAAAGTCCCACTGTTGAAAAAAAGACGTGTTGAAGAGGTTACAATTTGCCAAAGAGCACATTGACTGGCCTAAATAGAAATGGTGCAACATTTTGTGGACTGATGAAAGTAAGATTGTTCTTTTTGGGTCTAGTGGCCGGAGACAGTTTGTCAGACGGCCCCCAAACACTGAATTCAAGTCACAGTACACTGTGAAGACAGTGAAGCATGGTTGCACAAGCATCATGATATGGGGATGTTTCTCATACTACGGTGTTTATCGCATACCAGGGATCATGGATCAGTTTGAATACATCAGAATACTTGAAGAGGTTATGCTGAAGAGGAAATGCCCTTGAAATGGGTGTTCCAACAAGACAACGACCCCAAACACACCAGTAAACGTGCAACATCTTGGTTCCAGACCAACAAGATTGACGTTATGGAGTGGCCAGCCTAATCCCCGGATCCTAATCCAATAGAACACTTGTGGGGTGACATCAAAAATGAAGTTTCTGAGGCAAAACCAAGAAATAGAGAAGAACTGTGGAATGTATCCTGGGTTGGAATATCTGTTCACAGGTGCCAAAGGTTGGTTGACTCCATGCAACACAGATGTACAGCAGTTCTCAGAAACAGTGCTTATACAACTAAATATTAAGTGATTCAAAGGAAAGCAAAATCTACAAACATTTTTCAGTTTATATCGTGAATGTCTAATATTCACTTTTCTTCAATTTTTTTAGAGAAACAACACAAATTTGATATATTTTTCTTCATGTTTTGATTTGGAATAGAATGTGTAGGGTTCCCAATGCATTTGTGTGTATGGAAATAAAAGCTATTAGAAGGGAGGAGTGTCCAAGATGGCGACCGGAGTGGATGTCTGATCCTGAGCTCCGGCGCCTAGAAGTTAAATCCGCTGCCATCCAGGCGACAGTGGGCCTTACACGGCCATCGGAGGCTCTGCGGACCCTGCCTAACATCTGAGGAGGGGTGCTGGGCGTTTTTGTCCCCCCTCCGGGCACTCGGAGATCCGGGTGATTTGCGGCCTACCACGGCATGTGGGGCTGCGGTCTTTCCCGCTACCGCGGCCGGGACGGGACGCTGCCGCACTGTCCCCCGGCCCCCTGCTATAAGGCCAGTTGCTGGGACAGCCTGTGTGGGTCCCCCTGGCTTCTGGGTCGGTCCCGGGGAACACACCAGGCCCACATAGGTTCCAATAGGGCCTGGAGGCCCATAGAAGTGGATAAGTAGCCCTTGATAGGGGTGGAGGCTTCACCCATCAGCCCCCCCTTCCATAGAGGGTGAATTGGGGGCTCCTGTGGCCCCCCTTGCAGGCCTTTAGTGTTGCTGACCACCCGGCCTGATTGTCACGGATCCTCTTGTCCCACCGGCTGAGATCTTGGGGCTTGTGCCTGCTCTGCTTGGAACCTCATCACCCTATGGATGGAAGGTACCGCCACAGTTACACCTGAAGTCTGTATCTACCCCTCCCTTTCCAGTGCGATAATCTTCTCTACAATTTATTGGCTGTGGCGGGACGCATGATGTGCTCCGCAGCAATGGATCTTATGTGAAGGCAACCCCATTGGGGGACACGCACACGTAATCGGGGATGATGACCCAGTGATCTCCCTGTGCCATGCCACCGGAACATATATCCCGGCAATTGGGCCTCTACACCCTGGCATATAATTTCAACCTGTTGAAGGTGATTGTGAACTACCTGGACTTCTTCTAAAAATGCACCGTACCCCACGCACCAAACCCAAACACCGGGCTCAGCAGCAATCCCCTCCGCATAGTCACATTAGCAAGCTAACGCCCAGCCCCCCAGAGCCTGATGACATCACGCAGTTTACAGGGGATCCTGGGTCAGATGGCGATAGTCAGCAGCAGTTCCCATCGGGCCTGACCGGCCCTCTTGAACAAAACCCTGAAGCCTTGCTACACACATTCCACGCCATAGTGCGGGAGGAGATTACAGTTGCCTCTCATAAATTATCTTCTGATCTGGTTAGAGGCCTAAAAGAACTGGGCCACCGCGCCCATCAACTGGGGCAACGTATGGATCTGGCGACTACGGTCTCGGAGGGCCATGAACAGGAGGGGGATGATCTGCATGCTGAGCTGGACACTTTAAAGTATAAATTGGAGGATGCTGAGAATAGAGCCCGCAGAGATAATCTCCGCATCCGTGGGGTCCCTGAGGTAATCACCGATCTACAGGGTACTGCTACCGCTCTATTCCAGGAACTGGCTCCTGAGCTCCCCTTGGAACAACTGGAGTTTGACCGTATCCATAGAGCTTTAGCTCCTAAACCCATGGAGGGCCTTCCCAGGGACATTATCATTAAATTCCACTTTTACCGCACTAAAGAGCGTCTACTACAGGCGGCTCGGAATCGTCCGGCTTTGGAATTTCAGGGTCACTCTATTCAGCTGTTTGCGGATTTGTCCCCAGTCACGATTGCCAAATGTCATACCCTGAGACCCTACCTCCAGATTTTACAATCAGCTGATATTAAGTACAGATGGGGCTTTCCTTTCAAGCTCTCTTTCTCCTTCCAAGGTCGTCAGTTCCAAGCTTCTTCACCAGCGGATCTTCGTCGTCACTTTCAGGAACTGAAATTGGAGTTACCACACTCCCAGAACGGGGAGGCAACAGTTTCTACACGCCCTCGAAATTCCCAATCTTCGTGTAAATCTTCTCCTCCAAGTCAGAGTAACTCTTCAATCCCTACAGGCCCAGCATTTCCAGGAGGTTTCTGCGATTTGACATTCTGGCCTTGATTCACTAAGATGTGAGTGTATTAGCAGAGACTGACCATTTAGGCAGACTCCGGTCAATCAATCAGTCGTCTGACCAGCGTCTAGCAAGCTCATTGACGAGCGTCTACTGACTACTTTGCTATCACTAAATGTGGTATCCCGTCTGGCACATTTTTAGGTGCAATACCGGATATGTTCGCTAGATGGCGCACAAGATGGCGTTTATTAACATTGGCGTTCTTATGATGGCAAAATAGAATTCTTAGAATGTAATGAATAGTACAACTGTATTAGAATTTTCTATTTTCTTCTATTTCTTTTCTTGCTGTGTCTCCAAAATGATCAGGAAACTAATGCATTTACTAATGAATGTCATACATTCTGTACTCAAATGTTAAACATTTTCACACTTATATCTCAAATAATTTATATACTTCTAATTTCCCAATATAATTATATATCTTCATTCTCTTTAATCACGTAACTATTCTATGTTAAAGACAAGTGCAGCGCTATAAATGCATGTGATCAATAATGAATGCATGTAAAAACCAAAAAGTGCAAAGAATTGCAACAATGATGTAATATTGTAAATGGTGCTAAAATAAGTTCATAGAATCATTCCTGAATAATGGAATGTCCTTCGTGTGAGAGTACCAACTCAGAGAGTGCCTATGAATGGCACGTGTGGTCTCTCCGTGACGGACAGTAGTGCATGAACTTGTGAAAGGTAAACCACCCTTGGGACTGGTCAACACTCACCAGAACAAAAGTATTAATGTGTATGGGTTATACACATCACACATCTGGGGTTGCAGCGGTATGCTGGCAGTTATGGGTTAGTCATCCAGCTCCATCCATCCATCCATCCATCCGGGTGGGTGCCCAAATGGTCCTGGGGAGGAATTAGCTCAGCCACAGGAGCCAGAAAGGTGCTCAATAGTGTAGTACACTGTCACAGGGGTGGATGACCTTTCACGAGTTCATGCACTACTGTTCGTGGTTATATTTATCTTGTGTAATACCATTTTACTAGTCTATATCATTTGACCAGCGCTCGCTTTATCATTTTTAAACAATGTAACTATTCTACATTATAGCTCAAACTGTGTCTCCCACAGTGGTTTAGTGGCTAGAGCTCAGCACTTGGGTCATGGGTTCTAATCCCAGTCTTGGCAACATCCCAAAAAAAATGGAGATCAATTTTCTGGGTTGTAGCAGGAATATTGATCAATCAATTATGATTTTGCCTAATGACTAGAAAGTGGATGAATGTTACTTGCGTACTGTTCTTCTGCCAATTAGGAAATGTGCAAGTTTCATGCCGTGTATATTTCATTGTAACTTTTTTCTCTTTTAAATCTGTCTCCTTATACAACTTGACCCCCTCCCCCACCCCATCATCACCTGTCCCATATGCAAATCTATGGATCACCGCCCCACTCTTTAACTATCTATTTACTGATCAAGTGAATGTGTCTCATTTTCTATCAGCTACAGCTCAGATCTCACATTATTATACAATTGCTGATTGTATCTCACCACTAGTCTGATTGAATTCACAATTGCTGGTCAGTCCCGTTCCCTGACCTCTAATAACCTTTAGGGCCAGTTCACACTACATGTGTTTCAGTTGCTTTTTCAGCATCACAAACGCACAGAAAGAAGGTTATATGGTTGTCAATGTCATAGTTCACATCAGCGCTTGCATTTTCAATGCATTGCAGGTGCTGTAAACAAAGTTGACCACGCTGCATTGTTTCTGCACAGAACTGTACTGGAACACATTGAAACGTCCTTGAATGTACTAAAACGCACATGTCCCTAACTACATTGAATACAAAGAAAATAGAAAAAAATAAGTGGAAGGGATACAAAAATGCAATGTAAACATGTCCAAAACGCATCCAAAATGTACTGGAACACACTAAACATGCATGCCAAAAGGGCATAAAAAAAACCCATCAGGAACACATCTAGACTGTTTCTATAGTGTGAACCAGCCCTTAGGACTTGTTCACACCATTGGTGGTGCAGAAACGCATGCAAGAACACACATTTTCCAGCACAGCAAAGAAATGCAATGCCCTATGTAGATGTGCGCAGGTACCATGATGAAAACGTTGTTGCACCTACACACGCCTATTAAAAACAGCCCCATTCACAGCCACAAATACGCATGGCACCACACTACTGTGCGGTTAGGTGCGACACACTTGGAAAATAACATAAAAATAAGCCAACATGGCTAAAACATATCTTGAAAATATGGGGACTCTGATATCCGGCGACAGTCCGTTCATGAACGAGAAGCAATTCTGCACCCCTAAAACCAACATAGAGGAAAGGGATGGTCAAATTGCTGTGCTGCTTCCAAACCACCTCTGGCATGCCAGGGTCATTATGCAGGTCCTCGATGCCAATTCTTGCCTGCGGCCACAAAATATCCACTGGCCACAAGTGAAGGTGAGTGGAGGACGTGAAGGTGGATTTCTACCAGCTTCAACCGCAAGCAGTACCACTCCTGAAAAATGAGAGCAAATAATCATTGACACGTCATCATGACAGTCAATTCTCAGTGCAGGCTATCTAGAGTGTCTTTCCTTTTTAACCATTTCAAGAGTTCAAGGAAACATTCTTGGAGCATCTACTGTGTTTGGAAAGGCCAAAGGTCCCCCCCTCCCCCAGGCACACTAATGCTTATGCAGGCCATAGACGGGGAGAAAAACAGCCGATTTTTCTTTTAAAAAATGAAAAATCGGTTGTTCAAGCGGCCGATGTTACTAGCAATGGTAAAAAAAAAAATCGGCCGATTTTCATCCCGTCTACAGCCGGCAAAAAGTGTCCCTGCAGAGAGCTCCGCTATTTCTTTGACAGTTCTTTGACATTTATAGTGGTTGCAACAATGTATTTGTATCCATTTCGGATACAGATGTTTTTATTCGGAAAAAAATAGATACAATGTTGCAACCGCTGTAAATGTCAAGGAACTATCAAAGAAATAGCGGAGCTCTCTGCAGGGACACTTTTTGCCATACTGGAAGTCCTCTCATTTTTCATCCTTCTTCTTCCTCTTCTTCTTCTTCTTCTTCTTCATCATCATCCTCTTCTACTTCTTCTTCATCATCATCCTCTTCTTCTTCATCATCATCATCCTCTTCTTCATCATCCTCTTCTTCTTCATCATCCTCTTCTTCTTCATCATCATCATCCTCTTCTTCCTCTTCATCATCTTCTTCTTCATCATCATCCTCATCATCTTCTTCATCATCATCATCCTCTTCTTCATCATCACCATCCTCTTCTTCTTCTTCTTCTTCTTCATCATCCTCCTCTTCTTCATCATCATCATCATCATCCTCTTCTTCATCATCATCATCATCCTCTTCTTCTTCTTCTTCTTCTTCTTCATCTTCATCATCCTCTTCTTCATCATCATCCTCCTCTTCTTCTTCTTCCTCTTCTTCATCATCATCCTCTTCTTCCTCTTCATCATCTTCTTCTTCATCATCATCCTCTTCTTCCTCTTCATCATCTTCTTCTTCATCATCATCCTCTTCTTCATCATCTTCTTCTTCATCCTCTTCTTTTTGTCTTCCTCTTGCAGGTCACTGCTCATGTGCAGATTTTTTATCAGTAAAAAATCAGCCGATTTGCCCATCATTGCCGCGAAAATCGGCTGATCGGCAAATTCGGCCGTTTTTTTTCCAACTTTACCGAAAAAAAAAATCTGCCAAAATACCGAAAAACAGCCGAACAAATAGCCCACTAACGATCCGAAAATCGGCCGATTTTATTTTCGGCCGAAAAATAGGCCGATTTTCGACACATCTATGGCCTGCATAAGATATGGTGTGGCCCTAGGGTCAATGTGTGTTTAGAATACTTCCAAAATGCACATACAAAAACACTACATCCAAATGCATGTTGCATTTCTATAGCATGTTAAACAGAAGAAAAATGCACTTACATAATGTTAACATGCGCAAGTAAAAGTAGACAAAATCCACATCCTTTTATTCTGGCTTCACATACATGCATTGTGGTCTAACACCGCACTCCTGGGCAAATCACATGCAATTTGTGTGCGTTGCAATTAGAGACAAACATTTTGCACACCTCAAATTGCACCGCATCCGGGCCAAAAATGTGCAGGACCCTTTTTCAGGGTATGCACATGGGTGTGAATAGGCATGCCATCCAATTTGGCAAATCGCAATACGCTTTGTGTACCAATATTGGTGTGTTGGTAACTTCACCTAGAAAGCCTCAGCAGGTGGCATGAAGGGGTTGCGGTTGTGATGCGGTGCAGCGCTTGCACAGAAAACACTGCGAATTTCACATCGCATCTGTGTGACACCAGAATGTGCCAATATGTGGCTTGACAAAGCACAGTGGTCAGTGCAGATTATTTTCAATCCATGTTTTTTTACACTTTTCATTCACTGGTTTAACTCAGGTGATCGTTAATCACAATTATCTCCGGAGATCACATGCAGCCCCTCAACCATCTACACATATCTCTGGAAATCTATACAGATCTCCTTGAAAAAATGTCTCCTCTCTTCTTCGGAAAACAATTGTCCTCCACCTCATAAACAGGGGGACAGAGAAGACTTCTCCTTGATAACTAAAATCAGATTAATTATCTGTGCTTAATAAACATACACCAATACTGCAAATGCATTGTACTGTCCAAGGCATTACACACTAACGCATTGCACACTAGAAATGTCAAATGTGTTAGTGTGTACAGTGCATGAGTGTAAAATGCTTTAGTGCACACTGCAGTGTACAACGCATTGCACACTGTAATACACTGTACAATGTAATACCGTGTACACCCACACATTGTAGACTGTAATGCACTGTACACTGTCATGCAGGCTGGAGCTACGCATTGCACACTGTGATATGCTGTCCACTGTCATGCAGAATCCAGCAACGCATTGCACACTGTAATACCATGTACACCAACACATTGTAGAATGTAATGCATTATACGCAGTATACATGTCCAGATATTCAAAGATTAGCCATGAAGGCCTAGCTGGTTACCTATTTGGCGACCGCAGATAGCCGAATAACGCTACACTGCATCCAGGCAGCTCTGGGAGGGTGTCATATGACATCCTGGCAGAACGCGCTCTCCGTGATTGCTGTGTCCTAAGGACACAGCTGATCACGTGATGTGGTAAAGGCCAATCACAGCGGCTTTTTACCATGTGATCAGCCATGTCCAATGACACGCTGATCACCGGGAAATGCATTTGCCGGGTCTTGGCTGCACTTTCATCACGCTGTCAGAATGTGTGGAAAGTACTGCCGAGAACCAGCAGTTATCAAAGCAGGGGTCGGCCCCGATGATCAGTGCCCACCAGTGCCACCCAACAGTTCCGCCCACCTGTGGCCAGCAGTGCCACCCACCAGTACTGCCTCATCAACGCACATCAGTGTTGCTAAATTACCAGTTTACCAAATGTTATAATATAAACAGACTTTTATTCATTATGAGCTATTTTGTGGTTTATCGAGCAAAAAGTAAAACTCACAGCAGCAAGTCAATACCACCCAAAGAAAGCTCTATTTGTCTGAAAAAACTGATACAAATTTAACATGGGTACAATGTGGCATGACCGCACAATTGTCATTCAAAGTGTAACAGTGCAGAAAGATGAAAATTGGCCAGGACAGGAAGGGGGTAGGAGTACCCAGTAGGCAAGTGGTTAATATCATTGACCCATCAATACCCAGGAGCTAATGTACAGATAAGTAGCATGTGCACCAAGTGAGATTCTGCTAGGCCCCACCCACAAAATTGCAATTACTTGTCCCTCACATGTTATAAACATATTTGCAATGGCCACAGTTACTTTACATATAAGAATCATCTCCTCAGTTGAGAACTGTGCTCTCGCCATGTCCAAATGCCAATAAAGTTATCAAAATTTTCAACCAACACAAAACCTCCAACCACTTGTCATCCACTTACACTCCCCACAACCACTTCCGGGTGCGTGCGCACGTGATGACGGACTTCCAGGATAGCCGTTCATGCGCCATGCGGACACCTGTTTGGTGCTTATTTGTTTGCAATCGCGCATTTCTATGCACGGCTATGATAGCTTTCGCAAATGTGTGTTTCTTATTGATTTGTTTTTTTTAACCTTGGCTAATATTTGTTGCCAAAGGCCAAAAATCAACAAAGTGTGGACTATTTTATTACTGTAAATCGAATTGTAGAAAACCTGTAGCTGGCTGCACAGTGAATGTGACATTCATTAGTACATAATAATATTGTGGTGCAAGTGGGTTTTTTTTTTTTTGGTTTTGAAAAAGCCAGTTTGCACACACTTGCATCTTCACGCTCTTACAAGCTACATTTGAGCAGATTATATAAGTATACAAAGTAACTATTAAGGTTGTTCATATATTGAACATAAAATAAACACAAAAACATCGGTCAAACATTTATTGATCAAATATATCTTCATTTATTTGGTCAGCAGGAACAAGTAGGTACAGTCAATATCTTGGTGAGTCACAAAAATAGGATGTGGAAAAAATAAAACACTCCTGCTCATAAGAGCTTACAATCTAAAGATACTTCTAGTGAACTGTGTGTGCACAGGTTATAGCAGGAAACAAAGGGGAAGATGAATCAAGTAACATTTTCGTGCACATAAGATTTACTTACACAATCACTTAGTATGAAGATCCATTCACAAAAAAAAGTCTACAGATCAAAATATCAAGAAAACAAAGCATGTGAAAAAAAACCCCTCCCACCTCTACAAATCCCCTCCCACCTCTACAAACCCCCTACACATACATTTGTCAGCAGTTTGTCAGAAAAATGCATTGGAGTCTAAATAAGCAAACAAAATTAAAACAAGAGCAGATTTTAAACAAAACGATTGACATGTGTGAGGCTTTCAATGCAAAGAGAAAAAACACAATCATTGTGCAATAACACACAAACACACTTTACAAGGCCAAAAATATGCAAACATTTCCAGCCCACTTCCAAACACAGCCTGAGTGGTGTCTGGGGCAATTCAGCACAAAATCTCTTCTTCCCCCAAACCACACCATGCAAGGACTTAGTCAAAAACCACCCGGCCTAGTAACAGGCCAAATTACTCACTACTGCACGTCTTTATATAAGCTAGGTTGTATTTTAGTGTGCCAAAAAAGGCCCCACACCCAATGAAGCCTCACCCACCACTGACCTTAATTTGGTCAGTGAAAGTGTTTTCACCTGATGAATCCGCTTCCTACCTGCATTAACCCTTGGTATACAGGCCCCACAAAGCAGAAAGAAATATACAGTGAAATGTACGTGTGCAGCATACAACAGAACATTGAGCAGGGATGTGAAAGGGAACCCCATTTGGAACCGTTATTGCTACTATGGTCACAATTCCCTCCAGATTCTCGCATGAGTTAAGACAGTCACATGACCACATCTTGTATGCAATACTGAAAATGACAAATCGATTTGACTAGTATGGTGAATTTCCCATCAATTGGCAAAACACTCCAGAAATCAAACTTCACCAAACATTACACTCTGGGCAAAGCTGATTTACAAATCCTGCGACTTACAGTAAAGTTGACCATTTCAATGCAATTTTCAAGACATCTGACACAGATCTCTATGCAAATTGCCACTAAAGTAGTACATGTACTACATACTATATACATATACTATATGTATTATAGAAATCAATGTTTGAAACGCACCCATGTGGTCGCTCTAATAGCATACAATAGGGTGCGACTTTGCCTCTCTCTGTCAGCTCTTTGCTTGCCAAATCCTTCACAAAAGCGGATGGAGTGTAAACCATCATTATCAAATCTATTAGTGCTCCAGGCTCTTATCCCATTGTATGACATTCCATTGTATGACATTCACATAAGGTGCAACTTTGAAGGTGTTTCAACAGACAAGGCCTCATTCTAATTCACATTTTAGGGATCATTTAGACAGAAAGCAAAGATGTTGCCAGAACATCTATTTGAAGACAGCCACACACGGAGATCATGCTACTTCCTCACCGGGGTTGGGATTCAAACCGACAACCCTAGAGTTGTGAGGCAGTAGTGCTAACCACTAATCCACGGAGCTACATTGCTAATCCAGCCTGTATTTCTGTGCTGTGAATCAATCTTAGGTCCCTGGGCAAGGTCAGTATAACTACCAGATATCTCCAATGTGACACAAATGTTGTGCTATGTTGCCAATTCAGATGTATGTTGGTTCTATGTATCCCAATACAAAGGATTGCAAAACTAATACAGGCGTACCTCGGTTTACCAATGCCTCAGGGAACGTCATATTTGGGGTACAAATGCCAAACCATTTCAGTTAATTGGTCTGTTTACAAATGTTTGAATAATTTGGTATGGGCATGTGGCCTGGTATGGTTCAGGAGGGGGGGAGGCGCTCGCTTGTCCCCCCCCCTTTCCTGACCTGCTGGGCTGCATGCTCAGATAAGTATCTGTTATGGATTTTGGGGGGTACCCCATGCTGTTTTTTATTTAATTTCAGCGTGGAGTTACCCCTTAACATCCATACGAGACCCAAAGGGCTTATTATGGATGAGAGGGGGGACCCCACGCCGGGTTTTTTACCATTGGTTTTAATTCCCTGCAATACTTTTACATCAACTGTCAGTGGGGAACTCCTCCGACAGCTGAAACATGAGCGCTGCATTGGTTTTCGCTACTAAAATGCTGCATGAGTTGATAACATAACTCATGCGGGATTGTAGGAGCGACAGCCATGTGTTAATGTTTCAACTGTCAGCGGGGTTCCCCACTGACAGCTGAATGTACAAAAAAAAAAAAAGCTTGGGGTCCCCCCTCACATCCGTACCAAGCCCTTCGGATCTGGTATGGATATTAAGGGGGAACTCCACGCTGAAATAAAAAAAAAACAGCTTGGGGATCCCCCCAAAATCCATACCAGACCCTTATCCGAGCATGCAGCCCGGCAGGTCAGGAAAGGGGGGGGGACGAGCGAGCGCCCCCCCTCCTGAACTATACCAGGCCACATGCCCTCAACATGGGGGGGTGCTTTGGGGAAGGGGGGCTCCCCCCCAAAGCACCTTGTCCCCATGTTAATGGGGACAAGGGCCTCTTCCGTTATTGGGATAATTGGTCGGCCATTTTTTGGGATTTTAGCATATTTTGTTTACCAGTAAAGTTGAAAATTTTTTGTTCCAAATTTACTGATAAAAAAAATGTGCCAAAATCCCGAAAAACAGCTGACCAATTAACCCACTAACGGCCCGAAAATCGTTCGATTTTTTTTTCGGCAGAAAAATCGGCCGATTTTAGACCCATCTATGGCCTGCTTTACATGGGTCTAAAATCGTCCGCAAAAAAAATCGGCTGATTTTCGGCCCGTTAGTGGGTTAATTGGTCAGCCATTTTTGGGGATTTTGCAACTTTTTTTAATTGGTAAATTTGGATAAAAATTGGCCGATTTTGCAGATCGGCCGATTTTAGCTGCAATGATCGGCAAATTGGCTGATCTTTTAACAGATAAAAAATCTGCACATGAGCCATGACCTGCAAGAAAAAGAAGAATAAAAAAAAAGAATAAGAAAAAGAAAAATGCAGGCCATAGATGGGGCGAAAACTGACCGTTTAAAAAAAAAAAAAAAAATTCGGTTGTTCAATGGGCCGACGTTACCACCAATGGTAAAAAAATTGTTCGATTTTCGCCCCGTCTACGGCCTGCAAATATAATAGCAAAGTAATTACTTCTGTCCCTGCAGAGAGCTGCGCTATTATATTTGACATTAAAAAGTATAAAGGTTGCAACATTGTATCTATTTGTATCCGAATAAAAACATCTATATCCGGAATGGATACAAATAGATACAATGTTGCAGTCTCTATACTTTTTAATGTCAAATATAATAGCGGAGCTCTCTGCAGGGACAGAAGGAATGTTTCAGCTGTCATCGGGGTTTCCCACTGACAGCTGAATTTCAAATTATTTCCGTGAATTAAATAAATAATAAAAAAAACAGCTTGGGTCCCCCCTCTCATCCTTACCAAGCCCTTCAGGTCTGGTATGGATATTAAGGGGGAACTCCACGCTGAAATTAAAAAAAAAACAGCGTGGGTCCCCCTCAATATCCATACCAGACCCTTATCCGAGCATGCAGCCCGGCAGGTCAGGAAAGGGGGGGGGGACGAGCGAGTGCCCCCCCCCCCTCCTGAACCATACCAGGCCACATGCCCTCAACATGGGGGGGTGCTTTGGGGCAGGGGGGGCTCCCCCCCCAAAGCACCTTGTCCCCATGTTGATGAGGACAAGGGCCTCTTCCCCACAACCCTGGCCGGTGGTTGTGGGGGTCTGCGGGCGGGGGGCTTATCAGAATCTGGAAGCCCCCTTTAACAAGGGGGCCCCCAGATCCCGGCCCCCCCCTACGTGAACGAGGCTGCGGTACATGGTCCCGCAGACTTATTCACAAAAAAACTAAGTGTGGTGTAAAAAAAACACAGTACAGGGTCTTTGACAAGTCCTTTATTAAAACAATGTCCCCCGAAGTAGATCCAACGTCAATCGCGGCGGCGGCGGCAGGGACCCGAAAAAAAAAAAAAAAAAAAAAAAGGTTCCGCTCCAGTCCGAGGCTTCCAGCCTTGTGAAGAAGAGACTAGCTGACAGTTCTTATATAGGTATGGGGCGGGGCCAGCCGGGCACATCATCCCCGCCCCTTACCTATTTGAGAAATGTCACCCTGTCTCTCCACTGACTAGCTGAATGCAGGAGACAGTCTGACATTTCTTATATAGCTATGGGGCGGGGCCAGCCGGGAACAGCAAGCATGTGACATGGGGCGGGTCACTCGGATGATGTCCCCGGCTGGCCCCGCCCCATACCTATATAAGAACTGTCAGCTAGCCTCTTCTTCACAAGGCTGGAAGCCTCGGACGGGAGCGGAACCTTTTTTTATTTTCTTTTTTCGGGTCCCTGCCGCCGCCGCCACGATTGACGTTGGATCTACTTCGGGGGACATTGTTTTAATAAAGGACTTGTCAAAGACCCTGTACTGTGTTTTTTTTACACCACACTTTTTTTTTTTTGTGAAGGAGTCTGCGGGAGCATGTACCGCAGACTCCTTCACGTAGGGGGGGGGGCGGGATCTGGGGGCCCCCTTGTCAAAGGGGGCTTCCAGATTCTGATAAGCCCCCTGCCCGCAGACCCCCACGACCACCGGCCAGGGTTGTGGGGAAGAGGCGCTTGTCCTCATCAACATGGGGACAAGGTGCTTTGGGGGGGGGGGCCCCCCTGCCTCAAAGCACCCCCCCCCCATGTTGAGGGCATGTGGCCTGGTATGGTTCAGGAGGGGGGGGGCGCTCGCTCGTCCCCCCCCTTTCCTGACCTGCCGGGCTGCATGCTCGGATAAGGGTCTGGTATGGATATTGAGGGGGACCCACGCTGTTTTTTTTTTAAATTTCAGCGTGGAGTTCCCCCTTAATATCCATACCAGACCTGAAGGGCTTGGTAAGGATGAGAGGGGGGGACCCACACTGTTTTTTTTTTTTTTTTTTTTATTGTGGACCTTTATTTTTACATTCAGCTGTCAAAATAAATATTATCTAGACCTTTGAAATAAGTAAAATCATTACAGAAATAATTATAAAGGATAAGAAACAAAAATAGAATCACTAGAACTAAGGAAATCTAGTTAGATTACATGAAGATATGCCGAGTGGTGTTTATTAAACACAATAGACGCGAGCGAGTGCCGGCTGTCAGAGGAATCCACAGTAAGATTCACTATTAGTCAGTGGCTAAAAAGCAAACGCCCATGGCAGAGGTCTAAAATATGTTCTACACATGCTCAGTTGTATCTGCCAAAGACACTGCACGGGCTTCTAGATTTTTACTGTGTCGATTTCCTTGAAAAATACGATTTTTAACACATTCTTAATTTTTTTGGAAATAGCAGATATTGTTTAAAGTGAAGTCCTGATATTTGGCAAAGCAAATTTCTAAGTGAACATGTCTCTGCAGTGATTTTTCATGGTTTTAGACTTGCTTCTTAGCAAGTCTGTTTTGTGAGTCTGATTTCGGGCGTGTGTCTTTTTGTGAATTAGATTGGGCATCTGCTTATGGGCTCTGCTCAATAGTGAATTAGGTTGCAGGGTAAAAAATGACGGACGCCCATGAAAATTGGGCTTAAGCCCATAAATATGCGCCCACGCCCAATAGTGAATCAGGGCCTCTGTGTCCGGTTGGGTTTTTCACATTTATTTTTTTTCTACTCTTGGAGATGTGGGCGACATTGCCCATATGTGATCCTATGCAGTTATGCCTTATAGCACTTTCTCCACAGCGGCTAGTGCCTAAATAACCATGTTAGTTCTGTGTAGATGCTTCTACTTATGTTATAGTTGATGGGCAGAACTGGCGGCGTATCTCAGGCTGCGGGTGTGACTCAGCTCACTGGGCGGTCCAGTGGGCGGTCTCACCCCTTCGGCTATTTTGGAGATTCTTCATTTTTGAAGTTCTAAGTATACTGAGATTCCTATGGCCTTACTAGCCAACTATAGGTAAATTGTTCCTGGGTTTATTAGCCTAAGTTGTTTGTTTAGTATTTTCCTGCCTTAACTAAGTTGAGTTGTTCCGGTGGACTATGGTGTCCCCCTCTGAACTGGTTAGTGGACTGGATTGGTGTCTTGCCCGCTATCCAGCCTTTTTGTGGGTATTTCATCCACAGTGGATTATTAAGATGTTTGTGCTAATCTTACTATTTCATATGAATATTGCTCGTATACCAGATGGTTTCTTGTTTTCTTCCTTCTGTCCTGTCTTTTTTTTTTCTGTTTTTTTGTCGTGTGTTTTGATAAAAAAATTTTCAGGGCTCTCGGGGATCGTAGCGGAGATGATCTTTTTCCTTTCCGATTTGCCATGTCCCTAAACTGGTTATCCTTGAATGTTCAGGTCATGAACTCTCCGCAAAAACGGGTAAAGATATTTAAGTTTCTCCGGGCTTGCCATGTCGTCATTGCTTGCCTACAGGAGACTCATTTTTCAAATACCTCTGCCCCTAAATATTCGATGCATGCTATCCTCAGGTTTTTCAGACTACTGGCCCTACTAAACAAAGGGGAGTCCTTGTTGCTTTTCACGACAAAACCCAATTTTTTTGTGTGAAGTGTATTGCTGACCCAAGCGGCAGGTATCTTTTATTACAGGGCACAATTCATGGTATCAATGTTACAGTACTGACCTATTATGCTCCCAATGTCAACCCTGGGCCCTTTCTATCACATATCTGCTCTCTCCTGGCTGTTCATCAAAAGGGTACTCTTCTGCTGGCAGGAGATTCCAATTTTGTATTAATCCCATCCCTGGATAAATACCCTGCAAAAAACTCTAATTATTCCACGTCGGCCAAATCCTTCACTCGTACGTTAAGTACCCATGACCTGGTAGATTTATGGAGTGAATTCCACCCCCGAGGAAAAGACTACACTTACTACTCTCACCCTCATCATTCTCATTCAAGAATTGACCATGCTTTTGTATTACGTAAACATCTTCCTTTGGTACGCTCTGTCTCTATCCTCACGGTTCCATGGTCCGATCATGACCCCATTTTGGTGGTTTGTTGATCTCTCCTCTGTAAGCCATCCTACTCCTCTTGGATTATGAATGACTCTCTACTTTCACTGAAGGAGATTCAGGCGGAACTATTGCGTAAATCCCAAGAGTATTTTCAGCTAAACACGGGTTCTGTCTCTTCTTCGGTGACGTTGTGGGAAGCTTACAAGGCTGTTCTTCGGGGTCATATTATTCAGATAGCTTTGAGGTGGAGGAAGGATAGACAACATAAACAGAGTCAGCTGGAATCAAAGATAATGTGTAAAAAAGGTGCAGCGCTAATATACAAATAGGCAACAATACGTATTAAATATGTAACATCATATGAAAACATATAAAAATTCAAAGTGACATAGTGCATATACATAAATGTCACTACGTTGTGTCTGATAGGACGTGAGGAAGGGATTGTTACATCCAAAGGAAAGTTCAGTGAGAGGATGTGAGTTGGTTCTCAAACAATCTACTGCTCTCCAAGCACCACCGACTGTGTGCACGGTGATAAACTGGGGGTACAAATTACGCACTCACCAGATGCGCAATCTTTATGCGCTTTTCTGTACAATAACATGAACGACATCCATTCCCTCACACAGGGTCTGGTCAAATCTAGTCAGGTCCCCTTCTTTATTCAGCACCTTGCGAACGGCCTTCTCCTTAGCTGACCATCACTCTCCAAGACAACCTGGCTCCCGCAGGAGCTCAGAAGAAAGCAAAGGAGGCCAATAGTGCAGTACGTCTTATAGGTACATTTATTACCACAATGGTAAATACAAGGTATGCAATAGATAAAAGAACATGGAAATACTGACCCCTAATGAAGTTGCCGCCGGGACCCCACGTGGTGCCGGCGGTGTAAGCGTCAACAGCTGAAGCCTGACCCAGATGCGTTTCGAGCGATAGCTCTTTGTCAACGGGTTTACGGCCATCAGCTGCTGACGCCGCTCTGTCCTTTAAATAAAGGGGATAATGCACGCATCGATTACCGTGCGCCATTTTCCCAAAGACAGATGTCCTCAAAAACGGACGCTATTTGGGCGTAGTCCGTATAACCGCGCATGCGCGAACATAGCGTCGGAGCGCGGAGGACATCAGTATATGATCACCGAGGGGAGAAAAGTTGCCATGGAAGCATAGTACTGAGTGTAACCATTAGGGACACTCTGAACAGATAAACAGTCTGAACAGGAGGCGGACTTTAATAACCAGGTCCTTGAATCAAGCTATGTTTAAATAGATGGCAACCTATACCATAGGTGATCATAATGTAACACAAAATATTTCTTTAATCATTCATGTAAAGACAATAATTTCTAATGGTTATTCAAGGATACAGTAAAGTTATATAATTATCATAAAAAATACCATAAAATCCCATATTATATAGCTAGCTTCAAAGCCTAATATTGAAAACGTAAATCCAATGTGATTATTCTTCAATATTACTATACACAAACACAGTAGTAAGCAAAAAACACATAATGAACTACATAATGGTAATATGCTCCAAAATATTAACAATCAATACATTTAAAACATAAAATGTCTCAAAACATGCATATGAGACACATGCGAGAACATCATATAAGTCTAGGAGTGACCCTAAAACTATAATATCTAAAATTGTTAAAATATCTAAAAAACATATAAAAAACATATGAAAACACATATGAAAAAACATAGACTTCGCCAAAACCAGAAACAAGAGATAAATAGTAAGATGCCCTTATAGGCATATTATAAACGCAGAAAAATATATGCACACGGAAATTCAGTATCTACTAATCATAATTAGCTATTATCTATGAAGCAATTCAAATCTAACTCTATGTTGAGCCCCTTAGGACGCATAGGCCCTGATTCACTATTGGGCGTGGGCGCATATTTATGGGCTTAAGCCCAATTTTCATGGGCGTCCGTCATTTTTTACCCTGCAACCTAATTCACTATTGAGCAGAGCCCATAAGCAGATGCCCAATCTAATTCACAAAAAGACACACGCCCGAAATCAGACTCACAAAACAGACTTGCTAAGAAGCAAGTCTAAAACCATGAAAAATCACTGTAGAGACATGTTCACTTAGAAATTTGCTTTGCCAAATATCAGGACTTCACTTTAAACAATATCTGCTATTTCCAAAAAAATTAAAAATGTGTTAAAAATCGTTTTTTTCAAGGAAATCGACACAGTAAAAATCTAGAAGCCCGTGCAGTGTCTTTGGCAGATACAACTGAGCATGTGCAGAACACATTTTAGACCTCTGCCATGGGCGTTTGCTTTTTAGCCACTGACTAATAGTGAATCTGATTGTGGATTCCTCTGACAGCCGGTACTCGCTGGCGTCTATTGTGTTTAATAAACAGCACTCGGCATATCTTCATGTAATCTAACTAGATTTCCTTAGTTCTAGTGATTCTATTTTTGTTTCTTATCCTTTATAATTATTTCTGTAATGATTTTACTTATTTCAAAGGTCTAGATAATATTTATTTTGACAGCTGAATGTAAAAATAAAGGTCCACAATAAAAAAAAAAAAAAAAAAAACAGCGTGGGTCCCCCCTCTCATCCATACCAAGCCCTTCAGGTCTGGTATGGATATTAAGGGGGAACTCCACGCTGAAATTTAAAAAAAAAAACAGCGTGGGTCCCCCTCAATATCCATACCAGACCCTTATCCGAGCATGCAGCCCGGCAGGTCAGGAAAGGGGGGGGACGAGCGAGCGCCCCCCCCCCTCCTGAACCATACCAGGCCACATGCCCTCAACATGGGGGGGTGCTTTGAGGCAGGGGGGCTCCCCCCCCCAAAGCACCTTGTCCCCATGTTGATGAGGACAAGGGCCTCTTCCCCACAACCCTGGCCGGTGGTTGTGGGGGTCTGCGGGCGGGGGGCTTATCAGAATCTGGAAGCCCCCTTTAACAAGGGGGCCCCCAGATCCCGGCCCCCCCCCTACGTGAACGAGTCTGCGGTACATGCTCCCGCAGACTCCTTCACAAAAAAAAAAAGTGTGGTGTAAAAAAAACAGTACAGGGTCTTTGACAAGTCCTTTATTAAAACAATGTCCCCCGAAGTAGATCCAACGTCAATCACGGCGGCGGCGGCAGGGACCCGAAAAAAGAAAAAAAAAAAAAGGTTCCGCTCCCGTCGGAGGCTCCCAGCCTTGTGAAGAAGAGGCTAGCTGACAGTTCTTATATAGGTATGGGGCGGGGCCAGCCGGGCACATCATCCCCGCCCCTTACCTATTTGAGAAATGTCACCCTGTCTCTCCGCTGAGGCTAACTAGCTGAATGCAGGAGACAGTCTGACATTTCTTATATAGCTATGGGGCGGGGCCAGCCGGGGACATCATCCGAGTGACCCGCCCCATGTCACATGCTTGCTGTTCCTGGCTGGCCCCGCCCCATAGCTATATAAGAAATGTCAGACTGTCTCCTGCATTCAGCTAGTTAGCCTCAGCGGAGAGACAGGGTGACATTTCTCAAATAGGTAAGGGGCGGGGATGATGTGCCCGGCTGGCCCCGCCCCATACCTATATAAGAACTGTCAGCTAGCCTCTTCTTCACAAGGCTGGGAGCCTCCGACGGGAGCGGAACCTTTTTTTTTTTTCTTTTTTCGGGTCCCTGCCGCCGCCGCCGTGATTGACGTTGGATCTACTTCGGGGGACATTGTTTTAATAAAGGACTTGTCAAAGACCCTGTACTGTGTTTTTTTTACACCACACTTAGTTTTTTTGTGAAGGAGTCTGCGGGACCATGTACCGCAGACTCCTTCACGTAGGGGGGGGGGCGGGATCTGGGGGCCCCCTTGTTAAAGGGGGCTTCCAGATTCTGATAAGCCCCCCGCCCGCAGACCCCCACAACCACCGGCCAGGGTTGTGGGGAAGAGGCCCTTGTCCTCATCAACATGGGGACAAGGTGCTTTGGGGGGGGAGCCCCACCTGCCTCAAAGCACCCCCCCATGTTGAGGGCATGTGGCCTGGTATGGTTCAGGAGGGGGGGGGCGCTCGCTCGTCCCCCCCCTTTCCTGACCTGCCGGGCTGCATGCTCGGATAAGGCTCTGGTATGGATATTGAGGGGGACCCACGCTGTTTTTTTTTTAAATTTCAGCGTGGAGTTCCCCCTTAATACCCATACCAGACCTGAAGGGCTTGGTATGGATGAGAGGGGGGGACCCACGCTGTTTTTTTAATTATTTATTTAATTCACGGAAATAATTTAAAATTCAGCTGTCAGTGGGAAACCCCGATGACAGCTGAAACATTCCTTCTGTCCCTGCAGAGAGCTCCGCTATTATATTTGACATTAAAAAGTATAGAGACTGCAACATTGTATCCATTTGTATCCATTCCGGATATAGATGTTTTTATTCGGATACAAATAGATACAATGTTGCAACCTTTATACTTTTTAATGTCAAATATAATAGCGCAGCTCTCTGCAGGGACAGAAGTAATTACTTCGCTATTATATTTGCAGGCTGTAGATGGGGCGAAAATCGAACAATTTTTTTGCCATTGGTGGTAACGTCGGCCCATTGAACAACCGATTTTTTTTTTTTAAAACGGTCAGTTTTCGCCCCATCTAAGGCCTGCATTTTTCTTTTTCTTATTCTTTTTTTTTATTCTTTTTCTTGCAGGTCATGGCTCATGTGCAGATTATTTATCTGTTAAAAGATCAGCCAATTTGCCGATCATTGCAGCTAAAATCGGCCGATCTGCAAAATCGGCCAATTTTTATCCAAATTTACCAATTAAAAAAAGTTGCAAAATCCCCAAAAATGGCTGACCAATTAACCCACTAACGGGCTGAAAATCAGCCGATTTTTTTTGCGGACGATTTTAGACCCATGTAAAGCAGGCCATAGATGGGTCTAAAATCGGCCGATTTTTCTGCCGAAAAGAAAATCGAACGATTTTCGGGCCGTTAGTGGGTTAATTGGTCAGCTGTTTTTCGGGATTTTGGCACATTTTTTTTATCAGTAAATTTGGAACAAAAAATTTTCAACTTTACTGGTAAACAAAATATGCTAAAATCCCAAAAAATGGCTGACCAATTATCCCAATAACGGAAGAGGCCCTTGTCCCCATTAACATGGGGACAAGGTGCTTTGGGGGGGAGCCCCCCTTCCCCAAAGCACCCCCCCATGTTGAGGGCAGGTGGCCTGGTATAGTTCAGGAGGGGGGGCGCTCGCTCGTCCCCCCCCCTTTCCTGACCTGCCGGGCTGCATGCTCGGATAAGGGTCTGGTATGGATTTTGGGGGGATCCCCAAGCTGTTTTTTTTTATTTCAGCGTGGAGTTCCCCCTTAATATCCATACCAGATCCGAAGGGCTTGGTATGGATGGGAGGGGGGACCCCACGCTTTTTTTTTTTTTTTTTACATTCAGCTGTCAGTGGGGAACCCCGCTGACAGTTGAAACATTAACACATGGCTGTCGCTCCTACAATCCCGCATGAGTTATGTTATCAACTCATGCAGCATTTTAGTAGCGAAAACCAATGCAGCGCTCATGTTTCAGCTGTCGGCGGAGTTCCCCACTGACAGTTGATGTAAAAGTATTGCAGGGAATTATAAACAATTTGTAAAAAACCCGGCGTGGGGTCCCCCCTCCCATCCATACTAAGCCCTTCGGGTCTCGTATGGATGTTAAGGGGTAACTCCACGCTGAAATTAAATAAAAAACAGCATGGGGTACCCCCCAAAATCCATAACAGATACTTATCTGAGCATGCAGCCCAGCAGGTCAGGAAAGGGGGGGGGGACAAGCGAGCGCCTCCCCCCCTCCTGAACCATACCAGGCCACATGCCCATACCAAATTATTCAAACATTTGTAAACAGACCAATTAACTGAAATGGTTTGGCATTTGTACCCCAAATATGACGTTCCCTGAGGCATTGGTAAACCGAGGTACGCCTGTATTAGTATTGCAATCCTTTGTATTGGGATACATAGAACCATCATACATGTGAATTGGCAACATAGCACAACATTTGTGTCACATTGGAGATATCTGGTAGTTACACTGAACTTGCCCAGGGACCTAAGATTGATTCACAGCACAGAAATACAGACTGGATTAGCAATGTAGCTCTGTGGATTAGTGGTTAGCACTACTACCTCACAGCTCTAGGGTTGTCGGTTTGAATCCCAACCACGGCAAGGAAGTAGTATGATCTCCGTGTGTGGCTGTCTTCAAATAGATGTTCTGGCAACATCTTTGCTTTCTGTCTAAGTGATCCCTAAAATGTGAATTAGAATGAGGCCTTGTCTGTTGAAACACCTTCAAAGCTGCACCTTATGTGAATGTCATACAATGGGGTAAGATAAGAGCCTGGAGCACTAATAGATTTGATAATGATGGTTTACACTCAACCCACTTTTGTGAAGGATTTGGCAAGCAAAGAGCTGACAGAGAGAGAGAAGAGCGAGCCAGTGAGATGAAGAAGAGTGAGTGAGAAAAACATACTGAAGAGTGATAAAGAGAGACATACAGAAGAGTGAGCGAGAGAGAAGAGCGAGCCAGTGAGACAAAGAAGAGTGAGCGAGAGAGAAAAGACTTGGTTGGTGAATCCACACATCAAACTTGTCACAAATACTGGTATGGATTTTTCCACCAAATGCAAAGCAGACCGCACGCCTTCAAAGATTTATTTCCTTTGTTAATTCTCCTGCTTCATTCACACTATATGCAAATGAAAATTACTGTTTAAGTTGCCAATTTTACTGTGTTTTCTAGAGAATTACTAACTAGTTGTGTTTTCAATTGTGTGTAGCATTGCGATTTCTATTTGAGTCTAGATGTTAAATTGCTAATAAATGGCCAAAATCTTCAAATACCTTTGAACTCTCACTGCAACAAATGGCGTACGTTAATACACTCACATTCACATTCATTATATCCAATATCAGGTACCATGTCAATTCACAAATCGCACCTGAAATTGCACACCCTGGATGCGACTTGTCATGCGATTGGCATGGCCAGCAACTTGCCCTTTGCATGGCAAATTGCACACAATGTTACTGGGGGCTAACACCACTGTCACATCTAATCCGATGCGGCAATTGCCCAACTTACAGTGAAGTTGCACGAGTTCACAATCCAATTGGATGTGAACAGAGCCTACAGTGGCCAATAGGGTTTGACTTGGTCTACGATTTGCAAGTCGCCTGTAATGCCAATTGCATGGCAATCGCAAACAATGTTACTGGGGGCTACCCGGTCACATTAAAGCAGATTTCTAAGTGGTGTTATTGACACCACAGTCACATCATGTGACTTGCATAGAAGTTGCATGATTTCAAAGTTAGGGTACATGGTGATTTCAAGTGCAATTTGCAAGACAATCGACACCGATCTCTCAGCAAATTGCATGAAAAGTAGTGTATTCATTACTCTATTATTACTTGCGGCTCCAACCAAGTTTGAACCACAACAATATGAACGCTCCAATAGCGTGCACATTGAGTGGGACTTGGCATGTGATTTGCACAACATGCAAGCTGTAAATCGTCTGCAAAGTCGCACCCTATTGTCTGCTATTAGAGTGACCACATGGGTGCGTTTCAAACACTGATTTCTATAGTAGTACATGTACTACTTTAGTGGCAATTTGCATAGAGATCTGTGTCAGATGTCTTGAAAATTGCATTAAAATGGTCAACTTTACTGTAAGTCGCAGGATTTGTAAATCAGCTTTGCCCAGAGTGTAATGTTTGGTGATGTTTGATTTCTGGAGTGTTTTGCCAATTGATGGGAAATTCACCATACTAGTCAAATCGATTTGTCATTTTCAGTATTGCATACAAGATGTGGTCATGTGACTGTCTTAACTCATGCGAGAATCTGGAGGGAATTGTGACCATAGTAGCAATAAAGGTTCCAATTGGGGTTCCCTTTCACATCCCTGCTCAATGTTCTGTTGTATGCTGCACACGTACATTTCACTGTATATTTCTTTCTGATTTGTGGGGCCTGTATACCAAGGGTTAATGCAGGTAGGAAGCGGATTCATCAGGTGAAAACACTTTCACTGACCAAATTAAGGTCAGTGGTGGGTGTGGCTTAATTGGGTGTGGGGCCTTGTTTGGCGTGCTCCAAATACAACCTAGCTTATATAAAGACGTGCAGTAGGGAGTGATTTGGCCTGTTACTAGGCCGGGTGGTTTGTGACTAAGTCCTTGCTTGTAGTGGTTTGGGGGAAGAAGAGATTTTGTGCTGAATTGCCCCAGACACCACCCAGGCTGTGTTTGGAAGTGGGCTGGAAATGTTTGCATATTTTTGGCCTTGTAAAGTGTTTGTGTGTTATTGCACAATGATTGTGTTTTTTCTCTTTGCATTGAAAGCCTCACACATGTCAATCGTTTTGTTTAAAATCTGCTCTTGTTTTAATTTTGCTTGCTTATTTAGACTCCAATGCATTTTTCTGACAAACCTGCTGACAAATGTATGTGTAGGGGATTTGTAGAGGTGGGAGGGGATTTGTAGAGGTGGGAGGGGATTTGTAGAGGTGGGAGGGTTTTTTTTCACATGCTTTGTTTTCTTGATATTTTGATCTGAAGACTTTTTTTTTTTGAATGGATCTTTATACTACGTGATTGTGTAAGTAAATCCTATGTGCATGAAAATGTTACTTGATTCATCTTCCCCTTTGTTTCCTGCTATAACCTGTGCACACACAGTTCACTAGAAGTATCTTTAGATTGTAAGCTCTTATGAGCAGGAGTGTTTTATTTTTGCCACATCAATCCTATTTTTGTGACTCACCAAGATATTGACTGTACCTACTTGTTCCTGCTGACCAAATAAATGACGATATATTTGATCAATAAATATTTGACCGATGTTTTTGTGTTTATTTTATGTTCAATATATGAACAACCTTAATAGTTACTTTGTATACTTATATAATCTGCTCAAATGTAGCTTGTAAGAGCGTGAATATGCAAGTGTGTGCAAACTGGCTTTTTCAAAACCAAAAAAAAAAAACCCACTTGCACCACAATATTATGTACTAATGAATGTCACATTCACTGTGCAGCCAGCTACAGGTTTTCTACAATTCGATTTACAGTAATAAAATAGTCCACACTTTGTTGATTTTTGGCCTTTGGCAACAAATATTAGCCAAGGTTAAAAAAAACAAATCAATAAGAAACACACATTTGCGAAAGCTATCATAGCCGCACATAAAAATGCGCGATTGCAAACAAATAAGCACCAAACAGGTGTCCGCATGGCGCATGAACGGCTATCCTGGAAGTCCGTCATCACGTGCGCGCGCACCCGGAAGTGGTTGTGGGGAGTGTAAGTGGATGACAAGTGGTTGGAGGTTTTGTGTTGGTTGAAAATTTTGATAACCTTATTGGCATTTGGACATGGCGAGAGCACAGTTATCAACTGAGGAGATGATCCTTATATGTACAGTAAGTGTGGCCATTGCAAACATGTTTATAACATGTGAGGGACAGGTAATTGCAATTTTGTGGGTGGGGCCTAGCAGAATCTCACTTGGTGCACATGCTACTTATCTGTACATTAGCTCCTGGGTATTGATGGGTCAATGATATTAACCACTTGCCTACTGGGTACTCCTACCCCCTTCCTGTCCTGGCCAATTTTCATCTTTCTGCACTGTTACCCTTTGAATGACAATTGTGCGGTCATGCCACATTGTACCCATCTTAAATTTATATCAGTTTTTTCAGACAAATAGAGCTTTCTTTGGGTGGTATTGACTTGCTGCTGTGTGTTTTACTTTTTGCTCGATAAACCACAAAATAGCTCATAATGAATAAAAGTCTGTTTATATTATAACATTTGGTAAACTGGTAATTTAGCAACACTGATGTGCGTTGATGAGGCAGCACTGGTGGGTGGCACTGCTGGCCACAGGTGGGCGTAACTGTTGGGTGGCACTGGTGGGCACTGATCATCGGGGCCGACCCCTGCTTTGATAACTGCTGGTTCTCGGCAGTACTTTCCACACATTCTGATAGCGTGATGAAAGTGCAGCCAAGACCCGGCAAATGCATTTCCCGGTGATCAGCGTGTCATTGGACATGGCTGATCACATGGTAAAAAGCCGCTGTGATTGGTCTTTACCACATCACGTGATCAGCTGTGTCCTTAGGACACAGCAATCACGGAGAGCGCGTTCTGCCAGGATGTCATATGACACCCTCCCAGAGCTGCCTGGATGCAGTGTAGCGTTATTCGGCTATCTGCGGTCGCCCAATAGGTAACCAGCTAGGCCTTCATGGCTAATCTTTGAATATCTGGACATGTATACTGCGTATAATGCATTACATTCTACAATGTGTTGGTGTACATGGTATTACAGTGTGCAATGCGTTGCTGGATTCTGCATGACAGTGGACAGCGTATCACAGTGTGCAATGCCTAGCTCCATCCTGCATGACAGTGTACAGTGCATTACAGTCTACAATGTGTGGGTGTACACGGTATCACAGTGTGCAATGCGTTGCTCCATCCTGCATGATAGTGTACAGTGCATTACAGTCTACAATGTGTGGGTGTACACGGTATTACAGTGTATTACAGTGTGCAATGCGTTGTACACTGCCGTGTGCACTAAAGCATTTTACACTCATGCACTGTACACACTAAAGCATTTTACACTCATGCACTGTACACACTAACGTATTTGACATTTTTAGTGTGCAATGCGTTAGTGTGCAATGCCTTGGACAGTACAATACATGTGCATACCCTGAAAAAGGGTCCTGCACATTTTTGGCCCGGATGCGGTGCAATTTGAGGTGTGCAAAATGTTTGTCTCTAATTGCAACGCACACAAATTGCATGTGATTTGCCCAGGAGTGCGGTGTTAGACCCCAATGCATGTATGTGAAGCCAGAATAAAAGGATGTGGATTTTGTCTACTTTTACTTGCGCATGTTAACATTATGTAAGTGCATTTTTTTTCTGTTTAACATGCTATAGAAATGCAACATGCATTTGGATGGAGTGTTTTTGTATGTGCATTTTGGAAGTATTCTAAACACACATTGACCCTAGGGCCACACCATATCTTATGCAGGCCATAGATGGGTCGAAAATTGGCCGATTTTTCGTCCCAAAATAAAATCGGCCGATTTTCGGATCGTTAGTGGGCTATTTGTTCGGCCGTTTTTCGGTATTTTGGCAGATTTTTTTTTTCGGTAAAGTTGGAAAAAAAAACGGCCGAATTTGCCGATCGGCCGATTTTCGCGGCAATGATGGGCAAATTGGCCGATTTTTTACTGATAAAAAATCTGCACATGAGCAGTGACCTGCAAGAGGAAGACAAAAAGAAGAAAAAGAAGAAGAGGATGAAGAAGAGGATGATGATGAAGAAGAAGAAGAGGATGATGATGATGAAGAAGAAGAAGAGGATGAAGAAGAAGAAGAAGAAGAGGATGATGATGAAGAAGAAGAAGAAGAGGATGATGATGATGATGAAGAAGAAGAAGAGGATGATGATGATGAAGAAGAAGAGGATGATGATGAAGAAGAAGAAGAAGAGGATGATGATGATGATGAAGAAGAAGAAGATGAAGAAGAGGATGATGATGAAGAGGATGAGGATGATGAAGAAGATGATGAAGAAGAAGAGGATGATGATGATGAAGAAGAAGAGGATGATGATGATGAAGAAGAAGAGGATGATGATGAAGAAGAAGAGGATGATGATGATGATGATGAAGAAGAAGAGGATGATGATGATGAAGAAGAAGAAGAAGAAGAGGATGATGATGAAGAAGAAGAAGAGGATGATGATGATGATGAAGAGGATGATGATGAAGAAGAAGAGGATGATGATGAAGAAGAAGAAGAAGAAGAAGAAGATGATGATGAAGAGGAGGATGATGATGAAGAAGAATAAGAGGATGATGATGAAGAAGAAGAAGAAGAGGATGATGATGATCAAGATGATGAAGAAGAAGAGGATGAAGAAGAAGAGGATGAAGATGATGAAGAAGAAGAGGATGAAGAAGAAGAGGATGATGATGAAAAAGAAGAAGAGGATGATGATGAAAAAGAAGAAGAGGATGATGATGAAGAAGAAGAAGAAGAAGAAGAAGGATGAAAAATGAGAGGAATTCCAGTATGGCAAAAAGTGTCCCTGCAGAGAGCTCCGCTATTTCTTTGACAGTTCCTTGACATTTACAGCGGTTGCAACATTGTATCTATTTGTTTCCGAATAAAAACATCTGTATCCTAAATGGATACAAATAGATACATTGTTGCAACCGCTGTAAATGTCAAGGAACTGTCAAAAAAATAGCGGAGCTCTCTGCAGAGACACTTTTTGCCGGCTGTAGACGGGATGAAAATCGGCCGATTTTTTTTTTACCATTGCTGGCAACGTCGGCCGCTTGAACAACCAATTTTTCATTTTTTAAAAGAAAAATCGGCCGTTTTTCTCCCCGTCTATGGTCTGCATAAGCATTAGTGTGCCTGGGGGAGGGGGGGGACCTTTGGCCTTTCCAAACACAGTAGATGCTCCAAGAATGTTTCCTTGAACTCTTGAAATGGTTAAAAAGGAAAGACACTCTAGATAGCCTGCACTGAGAATTGACTGTCATGATGACGTGTCAATGATTATTTGCTCTCATTTTTCAGGAGTGGTACTGCTTGCGGTTGAAGCTGGTAGAAATCCACCTTCACGTCCTCCACTCACCTTCACTCGTGGCCAGTGGATATTTTGTGGCTGCAGGCAAGAACTGGCATCGAGGACCTGCATAATGACCCTGGCATGCCAGAGGTGGTTTGGAAGCAGCACAGCAATTTGACCATCCCTTTCCTCTATGTTGGTTTTAGGGGTGCAGAATTGCTTCTCGTTCGTGAACGGACTGTCGCCGGATATCAGAGTCCCCATATTTTCAAGATATGTTTTAGCCATGTTGGCTTATTTTTATGTTATTTTCCAAGTGTGTCGCACCTAACCGCACAGTAGTGTGGTGCCATGCGTATTTGTGGCTGTGAATGGGGCTGTTTTTAATAGACGTGTGTAGGTGCAACAATGTTTTCATCATGGTACCTGCGCACATCTACATAGGGCATTGCATTTCTTTGCTGTGCTGGAAAATGTGTGTTCTTGCATGCGTTTCTGCACCACCAATGGTGTGAACAAGTCCTAAGGGCTGGTTCACACTATAGAAACAGTCTAGATGTGTTCCTGATGGGTTTTTTTCATGCCCTTTTGGCATGCATGTTTAGTGTGTTCCAGTACATTTTGAATGCGTTTTGGACATGTTTACATTGCATTTTTATATCCCTTCCACTTATTTTTTTCTATTTTCTTTGTATTCAATGTAGTTAGGGACATGTGCGTTTTAGTACATTCAAGGACGTTTCAATGTGTTCCAGTACAGTTCTGTGCAGAAACAATGCAGCGTGGTCAACTTTGTTTACAGCACCTGCAATGCACTGAAAATGCAAGTGCTGATGTGAACTATGACATTGACAACCATATAACCTTCTTTCTGTGCGTTTGTGATGCCGAAAAAGCAACTGAAACACATGTAGTGTGAACTGGCCCTAAAGTTTATTAGAGGTCAGGGAACGGGACTGACCAGGAATTGTGAATTCAATCAGACTAGTGGTGAGATACAATCAGCAATTGTATAATAATGTGAGATCTGAGCTGTAGCTGATAGAAAATGAGACACATTCACTTGATCAGTAAATAGATAGTTAAAGAGTGGGGCGGTGATCCATAGATTTGCATATGGGACAGGTGATGGCGGGGTGGGGGAGGGGGTCAAGTTGTATAAAGAGACAGATTTAAAAGAGAAAAATGTTACAATGAAATATACACGGCATGAAAATGGCACATTTCCTAATTGGCAGAAGAGTACATTCATCCACTTTCTAGTCATTAGGCAAAATCATAATTGTTTGATCAATATTCCTGGCACTGACACAACCCAGAAAATTGATCTCCATTTTTTAGGATGTAGCCATGACCGGGATTAGAACCCATGACCCAAGTGCTGTAAGTTCTGAGCTCTAACCACTAAACCACTGTGGGAGACACAGTTTGAGCTATAATGTAGAATAGTTCCATTGTTTGAAAATGATAGAGCGAGCGCTGGTCAAATTATATAGACTACTAAAATGGTATTACACAAGATAAATATAACCACGAACAGTAGTGCATGAACTCGTGAAAGGTCATCCACCCCTGTGACAGTGTACTACACTATTGAGCACCTTTCTGGCTCCTGTGGCTGAGCTAATTCCTCCCCAGGACCATTTGGGCACCCACCCTGATGGATGGATGGATGGAGCTGGATGACTAACCCATAACTGCCAGCATACCGCTGCACCCCCAGATGTGTGGAGTGTATAACCCATACACATTAATACTTTTGTTCTGGTGAGTGTAGACCAGTCCCAAGGGTGGTTTACCTTTCACGAGTTCATGCACTACTGTCCGTCACGGAGAGACCACACGTGCCATTCATAGGCACTCTCTGAGTTGGTACTCTCACACGAAGGACATTCCATTATTCAGGAATGATTCTATGAACTTATTTTAGCACCATTTACAATATTACATCATTGTTGCAATTCTTTGCACTTTTTGGTTTTTACATGCGTTCATTATTGATCACATGCATTTATAGCGCTGCACTTGTCTTTACCATAGAATAGTTACGTGATTAAAGAGAATGAAGATATGTAATTATATTGGGAAATTAGAAGTATATAAATTATTTGAGATATAAGTGTGTAAATGTTTAACATTTGAGTACAGAATGTATGACATTCATTAGTAAATGCATTAGTTTCCTGATCATTTTGGAGACACAGCAAGAAAATAAATAGAAGAAAATAGAAAATTCTAATACAGGTGTACAGGTGTATTTATAACATTCTAAGAATTCTTTTGCCATCATGAAAACGCCAATGTAAATAAAGCCCGCGCTTGTGCGCCATCTAGCGAACATATCCGGTATTGCACCTAAAAATGTGCCAGTGATAGCAAAGTAGTCAATAGACGCTCGTCAATGAGCTTGCTAGACGGTCAGACGACTGATTGATTGACCGGAGTCTGCCTGAATGGTCAGTCTCTGCTATTACACTCACATCTTAGTGAATCAGGGTCATAGAGTCCATCTGGAAAATCCACTTGGTTTCCATCTGCGACACTGCTCTCTTCTTATTAGTGCCCCTCCAGTGCGGTTGAACTGCATCTATTCCCACAAACATCAAAGACGAGGGATCCCTATTATGATGTGTTCTATAGTGCATGGAAAGTGAATGATCTTTAAAACCTTTCTTCACGTTGTTAACATGCTCTCTAAGTCTGTCTTTAAGCTTCCTAGTCGTGCGTCCAATATATTGTTTCTTACAGGGACACTGCAGGAGATAAACAACGTATCTACTACTGCAAGAAATGAAATTCCTAATCCCAAAGGTTTTTCCTGTGACAGTAGAGGTGAAATCCTCAATTTTTCGTTTCCTTTTACCATTACAAGTGCATATGACGCACCTGTTACATGGAAAAAAACCTTTAATATCACCAAATAAAGATACAGACTGTGGAGGGTTAATAACATTCGGCGCAATAAGATTTCTCAGAGTCTGTGCCTTTCTATATATTATTTTGGGTTTATCCGGTAGGATTTTTGTCAGGACTGAATCTGCTTTTAGAATTTTCCAGTTTTGATTTATTATTTTAGAAATAGTTTTATACTGTCTGGAAAATGTAGTTATAAAAGGGCAGACTTTCGGTGGCTTATGTGAAATATTATTAGCCAACAATGCTTCTCTATTCATATGTGCTACATTATGAATAGTCTGAGTAAGATGCGTTTCCTCATATCCCTTTTCCAAAAATCTACTTTTCAAAATCTCAGCTTGAGATAAGTAAGTATCTACCGAGGTGCAATTTCGCCTAATTCTAAGAAATTGCCCCTTCGGTATATTTGAAAGCCACAGAGGATGATGGCAACTATTAACAGGAATGTACCCATTCCTATCTACTGATTTGAAAAAAGATGAAGTTATAATCTTATTGTCAAAATTCACTAATGTCAAGTCTAAGAAATTAACTTTGGTCCTACTATATTCAAAAGTTAACCTAATGTTCAGGGTATTATTATTGAGTGTCCCAAAAAAATTCAACAAAGCTTGTTCGTCTCCTTTCCATACAAGGAGGATGTCGTCAATATATCGTTTGTAAAAATATAACTCCGGCCAATCTCTGGCATAAACGACATCCTCCTCCCATCTGGCCATAAACAGGTTGGCCAGACTTGGAGCGAACTTGGCTCCCATGGCGACACCCCTTTTTTGAAGATAAAAAGAGCCATTGAACCAAAAATAATTTCTGGTCATGGCGAAGTCCAAAAGTGTCAAAATAAAATTACGATGTAAAACTGATAAAACTGACTCATCAAGGTAATATTTAACAGCCTGCATGCCCTCTGAGTGGTCAATGCTGGTGTAAAGAGATGTAACATCGGCCGTGACTAAAAACGTATTATCATCTACACAAAGATCTCTCATATCTTGTAGGACCTGTTTAGTATCCCTCAAATACGAGGGTGTTTTTCGTACCAACGGCTGTAAAAAATAATCGATATATTCACCGACTTTTGAGCACAAAGACCCGACCCCACTAATAATAGGTCTGCCCGGGGGATTTTCCGGATTTTTATGTACCTTTGGAAGAATATACATTATCGGTAATCTCGGGGCTGAAGGGCATAGAAACTCTCTTTCTTTCTTATTTATTATATTATCCTGATAACCCCTGGTAATAATGTTTCTCAAAACTTTTTTGTACATTATCAGAGGGTTTTTTGACAAAGGGCAATATGTATCTTTGTCCTCAAGAATATTGTATACTTCTTTGATATAGTTATCCTTGCTCAAGATTACAACCCCACCCCCCTTATCGGCAGGCCTTATAACTAAATCTTTCCGGTTCAGTAGAGAATCCATAGCTTTACTTGAGTCACAATACTTATTGTAATTTTTTGCTTTAACTGCCATCAAATCTTTCAGTGTAGTATCTCTGAAAGCATTTACATAATTTTGAGACTGAGGGGGAGGATTGAACAAAGATGCATTATGCAAATTAGAATAAGTAGTTATCTTTGAAGTATTCCTGGATATAGGATTCTCTACTGAACCGGAAAGATTTAGTTATAAGGCCTGCCGATAAGGGGGGTGGGGTTGTAATCTTGAGCAAGGATAACTATATCAAAGAAGTATACAATATTCTTGAGGACAAAGATACATATTGCCCTTTGTCAAAAAACCCTCTGATAATGTACAAAAAAGTTTTGAGAAACATTATTATCAGGGGTTATCAGGATAATATAATAAATAAGAAAGAAAGAGAGTTTCTATGCCCTTCAGCCCCGAGATTACCGATAATGTATATTCTTCCAAAGGTACATAAAAATCCGGAAAATCCCCCGGGCAGACCTATTATTAGTGGGGTCGGGTCTTTGTGCTCAAAAGTCGGTGAATATATCGATTATTTTTTACAGCCGTTGGTACGAAAAACACCCTCGTATTTGAGGGATACTAAACAGGTCCTACAAGATATGAGAGATCTTTGTGTAGATGATAATACGTTTTTAGTCACGGCCGATGTTACATCTCTTTACACCAGCATTGACCACTCAGAGGGCATGCAGGCTGTTAAATATTACCTTGATGAGTCAGTTTTATCAGTTTTACATCGTAATTTTATTTTGACACTTTTGGACTTCGCCATGACCAGAAATTATTTTTGGTTCGATGGCTCTTTTTATCTTCAAAAAAGGGGTGTCGCCATGGGAGCCAAGTTCGCTCCAAGTCTGGCCAACCTGTTTATGGCCAGATGGGAGGAGGATGTCGTTTATGCCAGAGATTGGCCGGAGTTATATTTTTACAAACGATATATTGACGACATCCTCCTTGTATGGAAAGGAGACGAACAAGCTTTGTTGAATTTTTTTGGGACACTCAATAATAATACCCTGAACATTAGGTTAACTTTTGAATATAGTAGGACCAAAGTTAATTTCTTAGACTTGACATTAGTGAATTCTGACAATAAGATTATAACTTCATCTTTTTTCAAATCAGTAGATAGGAATGGGTACATTCCTGTTAATAGTTGCCATCATCCTCTGTGGCTTTCAAATATACCGAAGGGGCAATTTCTTAGAATTAGGCGAAATTGCACCTCGGTAGATACTTACTTATCTCAAGCTGAGATTTTGAAAAGTAGATTTTTGGAAAAGGGATATGAGGAAACGCATCTTACTCAGACTATTCATAATGTAGCACATATGAATAGAGAAGCATTGTTGGCTAATAATATTTCACATAAGCCACCGAAAGTCTGCCCTTTTATAACTACATTTTCCAGACAGTATAAAACTATTTCTAAAATAATAAATCAAAACTGGAAAATTCTAAAAGCAGATTCAGTCCTGACAAAAATCCTACCGGATAAACCCGAAATAATATATAGAAAGGCACAGACTCTGAGAAATCTTATTGCGCCGAATGTTATTAACCCTCCACAGTCTGTATCTTTATTTGGTGATATTAAAGGTTTTTTTCCATGTAACAGGTGCGTCATATGCACTTGTAATGGTAAAAGGAAACGAAAAATTGAGGATTTCACCTCTACTGTCACAGGAAAAACCTTTGGGATTAGGAATTTCATTTCTTGCAGTAGTAGATACGTTGTTTATCTCCTGCAGTGTCCCTGTAAGAAACAATATATTGGACGCACGACTAGGAAGCTTAAAGACAGACTTAGAGAGCATGTTAACAACGTGAAGAAAGGTTTTAAAGATCATTCACTTTCCATGCACTATAGAACACATCATAATAGGGATCCCTCGTCTTTGATGTTTGTGGGAATAGATGCAGTTCAACCGCACTGGAGGGGCACTAATAAGAAGAGAGCAGTGTCGCAGATGGAAACCAAGTGGATTTTCCAGATGGACTCTATGGCCCTGATTCACTAAGATGTGAGTGTAATAGCAGAGACTGACCATTCAGGCAGACTCCGGTCAATCAATCAGTGGTCTGACCAGCGTCTAGCAAGCTCATTAACAAGCGTCTACTGACTACTTTGCCATTAGTGAATGAGGTATCCTGTCTGGCACATTTTTAGGTGCAATACCGGATATATTCGCTAGATGGCGCACAAGCGCGGGCTTTATTAACATTGGCGTTTTTCTGATAGAAAATTCTAATACAGCTGTACTATTACATTCTGAAAATTCTCTTTTGCTATTTTTTTTTTTTGCTGTTTCTCCAAAATGATCAGGAAAGTATTGCATTTACTAATGAATGTCATACATTCTATTTTCAAATGTTAAACATTTTCACACTTATATCTCAAATAATTTATATACTTCTAATTTCCCAATATAGTTATATATCTTCATTCTCTTTAATCACATAACTATTCTATGTTAAAGACAAGTGCAGCGCTATAAATGCATGTGATCAATAATGAACGCATGTAAAAACCAAAAAGTGTAAAGAATTGCAATAATGATGTAAACTGGTAAATGGTGCTAAAATAAGTTCATATAATTATTCCTGAATAATGGAATGTCCTTGGTGTGAGAGTACCAACTCAGAGAGTGCCTATGAATGGCACATGTGTTCTCTCCATGACGGACAGTAGTGCATGAACTCGTGAAAGGTAAACCACCCTTGGGACTGGTCTACACTCACCAGAACAAAAGTATTAATGTGCATGGGTTATACACATCGCACATCTGGGGGTGCAGCGGTATGCTGGCAGCTATGGGTTAGTCATCCAGCTCCATCCATCCATCCATCCATCCATCCATCAGGGTGGGTGCCCAAATGGTCCTGGGGAGGAATTAGCTCAGCCACAGGAGCCAGAAAGGTGCTCAATAGTGTAGTACACTGTCACAGGGGTGGATGACCTTTCACGAGTTCATGCACTACTGTTCGTGGTTATATTTATCTTGTGTAAGACCATTTTACTAGTCTATATCATTTGACCAGCGCTCGCTTTATCATTTTTAAACAATGTAACTATTCTACATTATAACTCAAACTGTGTTTCCCACAGTGGTTTAGTGGTTAGAGCTCAGAACTTACAGCACTTGGGTCATGGGTTCTAATCCCAGTCTTGGCAACATCCCAAAAAAATGGAGATCAATTTTCTGGGTTGTGGCAGGAATATTGATCAATCAATTATGATTTTGCCTAATGACTAGAAAGTGGATGAATGTTACTTGCGTACTGTTCTTCTGCCAATTAGGTCATGTGCAAGTTTCATGCCGTGTATATTTCATTGTAACTTTTTTCTCTTTTAAATCTGTCTCCTTATACAACTTGACCCCCTCCCCCACCCCATCATCACCTGTCCCATATGCAAATCTATGGATCACCGCCCCACTCTTTAACTATCTATTTACTGATCAAGTGAATGTGTCTCATTTTCTATCAGCTACAGCTCAGATCTCATATTATTATACAATTGCTGATTGTATCTCACCACTAGTCTGATTGAATTCACAATTCCTGGTCAGTCCTGTTCCCTGACCTCTAATAACCTTTAGGGCCAGTTCACACTACATGTGTTTCAGTTGCTTTTTCAGCATCACAAACGCACAGAAAGAAGGTTATATGGTTGTCAATGTCATAGTTCACATCAGCGCTTGCATTTTCAATGCATTGCAGGTGCTGTAAACAAAGTTGACCACGCTGCATTGTTTCTGCACAGAACTGTACTGGAACAAATTGAAACGTCCTTGAATGTACTAAAACGCACATGTCCCTAACTACATTGAATACAAAGAAAATAGAAAAAAATAAGTGGAAGGGATACAAAAATGCAATGTAAACATGTCCAAAACGCATCCAAAATGTACTGGAACACACTAAACATGCATGCCAAAAGGGCATGAAAAAAACCCATCAGGAACACATCTAGACTGTTTCTATAGTGTGAACCAGCCCTTAGGACTTGTTCACACCATTGGTGGTGCAGAAACGCATGCAAGAACACACATTTTCCAGCACAGCAAAGAAATACAATGCCCTGTGTAGATGTGCGCAGGTACCATGATGAAAACGTTGTTGCACCTACACACGTCTATTAGAAACAGCCCCATTCACAGCCACAAATACGCATGGCACCACACTACTGTGCGGTTAGGTGCGACACACTTGGAAAATAACATAAAAATAAGCCAACATGGCTAAAACATATCTTGAAAATATGGGGACTCTGATATCCGGCGACAGTCCGTTCACGAACGAGAAGCAATTCTGCACCCCTAAAACCAACATAGAGGAAAGGGATGGTCAAATTGCTGTGCTGCTTCCAAACCACCTCTGGCATGCCAGGGTCATTATGCAGGTCCTCGATGCCAGTTCTTGCCTGCGGCCACAAAATATCCACTGGCCACAAGTGAAGGTGAGTGGAGGACGTGAAGGTGGATTTCTACCAGCTTCAACCGCAAGCAGTACCACTCCTGAAAAATGAGAGCAAATAATCATTGACACGTCATCATGACAGTCAATTCTCAGTGCAGGCTATCTAGAGTGTCTTTCCTTTTTAACCATTTCAAGAGTTTAAGGAAACATTCTTGGAGCATCTACTGTGTTTGGAAAGGCCAAAGGTCCCCCCCTCCCCCAGGCACACTAATGCTTATGCAGGCCATAGACGGGGAGAAAAACAGCCGATTTTTCTTTTAAAAAATGAAAAATCGGTTGTTCAAGCGGCCGACGTTACCAGCAATGGTAAAAAAAAAATCGGCCGATTTTCATCCCGTCTACAGCCGGCAAAAAGTGTCCCTGCAGAGAGCTCCGCTATTTCTTTGACAGTTCTTTGACATTTATAGCGGTTGCAACAATGTATTTGTATCCATTTCGGATACAGATGTTTTTATTCGGAAACAAATAGATACAATGTTGCAACCGCTGTAAATGTCAAGGAACTGTCAAAGAAATAGCGGAGCTCTCTACAGGGACACTTTTTGCCATACTGGAATTCCTCTCATTTTTCATCCTTCTTCTTCCTCTTCTTCTTCCTCTTCTTCTTCATCATCATCCTCTTCTTCCTCTTCATCATCTTCTTCTTCTTCTTCATCATCATCCTCTTCTTCATCATCTTCATCATCATCATCCTCTTCTTCTTTTTCTTCTTTTTGTCTTCCTCTTGCAGGTCACTGCTCATGTGCAGATTTTTTATCAGTAAAAAAATCAGCCGATTTGCCCATCATTGCCGCGAAAATCGGCCGATCGGCAAATTCGGCCGTTTTTTTCCAACTTTACCGAAAAAAAAAATCTGCCAAAATACCGAAAAACGGCCGAACAAATAGCCCACCAACGATCCGAAAATCGGCCGATTTTATTTTCGGCCGAAAAATCGGCCGATTTTCGACCCATCTATGGCCTGCATAAGATATGGTGTGGCCCTAGGGTCAATGTGTGTTTAGAATACTTCCAAAATGCACATACAAAAACACTCCATCCAAATGCATGTTGCATTTCTATAGCATGTTAAACAGAAGAAAAATGCACTTACATAATGTTAACATGCGCAAGTAAAAATAGACAAAATCCACATCCTTTTATTCTGGCTTCACATACATGCATTGTGGTCTAACACCGCACTCCTGGGCAAATCACATGCAATTTGTGTGCGTTGCAATTAGAGACAAACATTTTGCACACCTCAAATTGCACCGCATCCGGGCCAAAAATGTGCAGGACCCTTTTTCAGGGTATGCACATGGGTGTGAATAGGCATGCCATCCAATTTGGCAAATCGCAATACGCTTTGTGTACCAATATTGGTGTGTTGGTAACTTCACCTAGAAAGCCGCAGCAGGTGGCATGAAGGGGTTGCGG
The DNA here is from genome assembly GCF_062004578.1 of Staurois parvus. Taxonomy (NCBI): domain Eukaryota; kingdom Metazoa; phylum Chordata; class Amphibia; order Anura; family Ranidae; genus Staurois; species Staurois parvus. Next base: position 472,664 of record NW_028318765.1, on the reverse strand, counting down.
TTGTGATGCGGTGCAGCGCTTGCACAGAAAACACTGCAAATTTCACATCGCATCTGTGTGACACCAGAATGTGCCAATATGTGGCTTGACAAAGCACAGTGGTCAGTGCAGATTATTTTCAATCCATGTTTTTTTACACTTTTCATTCACTGGTTTAACTCAGGTGATCATTAATCACAATTATCTCCGGAGATCACATGCAGCCCCTCAACCATCTACACATATTTCTGGAAATCTATACAGATCTCCTTGAAAAAATGTCTCCTCTCCTCTTCGGAAAACAATTGTCCTCCACCTCATAAACAGGGGGACAGAGAAGACTTCTCCTTGATAACTAAAATCAGATGAATTATCTGTGCTTAATAAACATACACCAATACTGCAAATGCATTGTACTGTCCAAGGCATTGCACACTAATGCATTGCACACTAGAAATGTCAAATGCGTTAGTATGTACAGTGCATGAGTGTAAAATGCTTTAGTGCACACTGCAGTGTACAACGCATTGCACACTGTAATACTCTGTACAAAGTAATACCGTGTACACCCACACATTGTAGACTGTAATGCACTGTACACTGTCATGCAGGATGGAGCAACGCATTGCACACTGTGATATCGTGTACACCCACACATTGTAGACTGTAATGCACTGTACACTGTCATGCAGGCTGGAGCTACGCATTGCACACTGTGATACCGTGTACACCCACACATTGTAGACTGTAATGCACTGTACTCTGTCATGCAGGATGGAGCAACGCATTGCACACTGTGATACGGTGTACACCCACACATTGTAGACTGTAATGCACTGTACACTGTCATGCAGGCTGGAGCTACGCATTGCACACTGTGATACGCTGTCCACTGTCATGCAGAATCCAGCAACACATTGCACACTGTGATACCGTGTACACCAACACATTGTAGAATGTAATGCATTATACGCAGTATACATGTCCAGATATTCAAAGATTAGCCATGTAGGCCTAGCTGGTTACCTATTTGGCGACCGCAGATAGCCGAATAACGCTACACTGCATCCAGGCAGCTCTGGGAGGGTGTCATATGACATCCTGGCAGAACGCGCTCTCCGTGATTGCTGTGTCCTAAGGACACAGCTGATCACGTGATGTGGTAAAGACCAATCACAGCGGCTTTTTACCATGTGATCAGCCATGTCCAATGACACGCTGATCACCGGGAAATGCATTTGCCGGGTCTTGGCTGCACTTTCATCACGCTGTCAGAATGTGTGGAAAGTACTGCCGAGAACCAGCAGTTATCAAAGCAGGGGTCGGCCCCGATGATCAGTGCCCACCAGTGCCACCCAACAGTTCCGCCCACCTGTGGCCAGCAGTGCCGCCTCATCAACGCACATCAGTGTTGCTAAATTACCAGTTTACCAAATGTTATAATATAAACAGCCTTTTATTCATTATGAGCTATTTTGTGGTTTATCGAGCAAAAAGTAAAACACACAGCAGCAAGTCAATACCACCCAAAGAAAGCTCTATTTGTCTGAAAAAACTGATACAAATTTAAGATGGGTACAATGTGGCATGACCGCACAATTGTCATTCAAAGGGTAACAGTGCAGAAAGATGAAAATTGGCCAGGACAGGAAGGGGGTAGGAGTACCCAGTAGGCAAGTGGTTAATATAATTGACCCATCAATACCCAGGAGCTAATGTACAGATAAGTAGCATGTGCACCAAGTGAGATTCTGCTAGGCCCCACCCACAAAATTACAATTACTTGTCCCTCACATGTTATAAACATATTTGCAATGGCCACAGTTACTTTACATATAAGGATCATCTCCTCAGTTGAGAACTGTGCTCTCGCCATGTCCAAATGCCAATAAAGTTATCAAAATTTTCAACCAACACAAAACCTCCAACCACTTCTCATCCACTTACACTCCCCACAACCACTTCCGGGTGCGTGCGCACCAGATGACGGACTTCCAGGAGGATAGCTGCTCGTGCGCCATGGGGGACACCTGTTTGGCGTTTATTTGTGCACGATCGCGCATATCTATGCACGATCGCTCATTTCTATGCACGGCTATGATAGCTTTCGCGAATGTGTGTTTTAGTGATTTTTTTTCTTTTTAAACCTTGGCTAATATATCTTTGTTGCCAAAGGCCAAAAATCAACATACAGTGGGGACTATTTTATTACTGTAAATCAAATTGTAGAAAACCTGTAGCTGGCTGCACAGTGAATGTGACATTCATTAGTACATAATATTGTGGTGCAAGCAGGTTTTTTATTTTTTTGTTTGGTTTTGAAAAAGCCAGTTTGCACCCACTTGCATATTCACGCTCTTACAAGCTACATTTGAGCAGATTATATAAGTATACAAAGTAATTATTAAGGTTGTTCATATATTGAACATAAAATAAACACAAAAACATCGGTCAAACATTTATTGATCAAATATATCTTCATTTATTTGGTCAGCAGGAACAAGTAGGTACAGTCAATATCTTGGTGAGTCACAAAAATAGGATTGATGTGGCAAAAAGAAAACACTCCTGCTCATAAGAGCTTACAATCTAAAGATACTTCTAATGAACTGTGTGTGCTCAGGTTATAGCAGGAAACAAAGGGGAAGATGAATCAAGTAACATTTTCATGCACATAAGGTTTACTTACACAATCATTTAGTATAAAGATCCACAAAAAAGTCTACACATCAAAATATAAAGAAAACAAGACATATGTGAAAAACCCCTCCCACCTCTACAAATCCCCTCCCACCTCTACAAATCCCCTACACATACATTTGTCAGCAGGTTTGTAAGAAAAATGCATTTGAGTCTAAATAAGCAAGCAAAATTAAAACAAGAGCAGATTTTAAACAAAACGATTGACATGTGTGAGGCTTTCAATGCAAAAAGAAAAAACACAATCATTGTGCAATAACACACAAACACACTTTACAAGGCCAAAAATATGCAAACATTTCCAGCCCACTTCCAAACACAGCCTGAGTGGTGTCTGGGGCAATTCAGCACAAAATCTCTTCCTCCCCCAAACCACACCATGCAAGGACTTAGTCACAAACCACCCGGCCTAGTAACAGGCCAAATCACTCCCTACTGCACATCTTTATATAAGCTAGGTTGTATTTGGAGCGCGCCAAACAAGGCCCCACACCCAATGAAGCCACACCCACCACTGACCTTAGTTTGGTCAGTGAAAGTGTTTTCACCTGATGAATCCGCTTCCTACCTGCATTAACCCTTGGTATACAGGCCCCACAAATCAGAAAGATATATACAGTGAAATGTACGTGTGCAGCATACAACAGAACATTGAGCAGGGATGTGAAAGGGAACCCCAATTGGAACCTTTATTGCTACTATGGTCACAATTCCCTCCAGATTCTCGCATGAGTTAAGACAGTCACATGACCACATCTTGTATGCAATACTGAAAATGACAAATCGATTTGACTAGTATGGTGAATTTCCCATCAATTGGTAAAACACTCCAGAAATCAAACATCACCAAACATTACACTCTGGGCAAAGCTGATTTACAAATCATGCAACTTACAGTAAAGTTGACCATTTCAATGCAATTTTCAAGACATCTGACACAGATCTCTATGCAAATTGCCACTAAAGTAGTACATGTACTACTATAGAAATCAGTGTTTGAAACGCACCCATGTGGTCACTCTAATAGCAGACAATAGGGTGCGACTTTGCAGACGATTTACAGCTTGCATGTTGTGCAAATCACATGCCAAGTCCCACTCAATGAGCACGCTATTGGAGCGTTCATATTGTTGTGGTTCAAACTTGGTAGGAGCCGCAAGTAATAATAGAGTAATGAATACACTACTTTTCATGCAATTTGCTGAGAGATCGGTGTCGAATGTCTTGCAAATTGCACTTGAAATCACCATGTACCCCGACTTTGAAATCATGCAACTTCTATGCAAGTCACATGATGTGACTGTGGTGTCAATAACACCACTTAGAAATCTGCTTTAATGTGACCGGGTAGCCCCCAGTAACATTGTTTGCGATTGCCATGCAATTGGCATGACAGGCGACTTGCAAATCGTAGACCAAGTCGCACCCTATTGGCCACTGTAGGCTCTGTTCACATCCAATTGGATTGTGAACTCGTGCAACTTCACTGTAAGTTGGACAATTGCCGCATCGGATTAGATGTGACAGTGGTGTTGGCCCCCAGTAACATTGGGTGCAATTTGCCATGCAAAGAGCAAGCTGCTGGCCATGCCAATCACATGACAAGTCACATCCAGGGTGTGCAATTTCAGGTGCGATTTGTGCATTGACATCTTACCTGATATTGGATATAATGAATGTGAGTGTATTAACATACACCATTTGTTGCAGCGAGAGTTCAAAGGTATTTGAGAATTGTGGCCATTTATTAGCAATTTAACATCTAGACTCAAATAGAAATCGCAATGCTACACACAATTGAAAACACAACTAGTTAGTAATTCTCTAGAAAACACAGTAAAATTGGCAACTTAAAGAGTAATTTTCAATTGCATATAGTGTGAGCGAAGCAGGAAAATCAACAAAGGAAATAAATCTTTGAAGGCGTGCGGTACCTGCCTGCTGGGATAAGGGTCTGCTATGCATTTGGGGGAAAAATGCACGCCAGGATTTGTGACAAGTTTGATGTGTGGATTCACCAACCAAGTCTTTTCTCTCTCGTTCACTCTTCTGAATGTCTCTCTTTATCACTCTTCAGTATGTATCTCTTGCTCACTCTTCTTTGTCTCACTGGCTCGCTCTTCTCTATGTCTCTCTTTATCACTCTTCATATGTATCTCTCGCTCACTCTTCTTCGTCTCACTCTTCTCTCTCTCTGTCAGCTCTTTGCTTGCCAAATCCTTCACAAAAGTGGGTGGAGTGTAAAGCATCTTTATCAAATCTATTAGTGATTCAGGCCCTTATCTTATCCCATTGTATGACATTCACATAAGGTGCAGCTTTGAAGGTGTTTCAACAGACAAGGCCTCATTCTAATTCACATTTTAGGGATCATTTAGACAGAATGCAAAGATGTTGCCAGAACATGTATGTGAAGACAGCCACACACGGAGATCATGCTACTACCTCGCCGGGGTTGGGATTCGAACCGACAACCCTAGAGTTGTGAGGCAGCAGTGCTAACCACTAACCCACGGAGCTACATTGCTAACCCAGCCTGTATTTCTGTGCTGTGAATCAATCCTAGGTCCCTGGGCATGGTCAGTTTAACTAGCCAGATATCTCCAATGTGACACAAATGTTGTGCTATGTTGCCAATTCAGATGTATGTTGGTTCTATGTATCCCAATACAAAGGATTGCAATACTAATACAGGCGTACCTCGGTTTACCAACGCCTCAGGGAACGTCATATTTGGGGTACAAATGTCAAACCATTTCAGTTAATTGGTCTGTTTACAAATGTTTGAATAATTTGGTATGGGCATGTGGCCTGATATGGTTCAGGAGGGGGGGAGGCACTCGCTCGTCGTCGTCCCCCCCTTTCCTGACCTGCCGGGCTGCATGCTCGGATAAGTATGTGTTATGGATTTAGGGGGGTACCCCATGCTGTTTTTTATTTAATTTCAGCGTGGAGTTACCCCTTAACATCCATATGAGACCCGAAGGGCTTAGTATGGATGGGAGGGGGGACCCCACGCCAGTTATTTAAAGAACTGTTTATAAATCACTGCAATACTTTGACATTCAACTGTCAGTGGGGAAATCCGCCGACAGCTGAAACATGAGCGCTGCATTGGTTTTCATTACTAAAATGCTGCATGAGTTGATAACATAACTCATGCGGGATTGTAGGAGCGACAGCCATGAGTTAATGTTTCATCTGTCAGCGGGGTTCCCCACTGACAGCTGAATGTAAAATAATTCCCTTTATTGGGAATAAATAATCATCCCAGTGACCCGCCCCATGTCACATGCTTGCTGTTCCCGGCTGGCCCCGCCCCATACCTATATAAGAAATGTCAGCTAGGCTTTTCTTCACTAGGCTGGAAGCCTTGGACGGGAGCGGAACCTTTTTTTTTTTTTTCCTTTTTTCGGGTCGCCGCCGCCGCGATTGACGTTGGATCTACTTCGGGGGACATTGTTTTAATAAAGGACTTGTCAAAGACCCTGTACTGTGTTTTTTTTACACCACACTTAGTTTTTTTGTGAATGAGTCTGCGGACCGTGTACCGCGGAATCATTCACGTAGGGGGGGGGCCGGGATCTGGGGGCCCCCTTGTTAAAGGGGGCTTCCAGATTCTGATAAGCCCCCCGCCCGCAGACCCCCACAACCACCGGCCAGGGTTGTGGGGAAGAGGCCCTTGTCCTCATCAACATGGGGACAAGGTGCTTTGGGGGGGGGGAGCCCCTCTGCCCCAAAGCACCCCCCCATGTTGAGGGCATGTGGCCTGGTATGGTTCAGGAGGGGGGGGGGGTGCTCGCTTGTCCCCCCCCCCTTCCCTGACCTGCCGGGCTGCATGCTCGGATAAGGCTCTGGTATGGATATTGAGGGGGACCCACGCTGTTTTTTTTTTTAATTTTCGACGTGGAGTTCCCCCTTAATATCCATACCAGATCCGAAGGGCTTGGTACAGATGGGAGGGGGGACCCCACGCTGTTTTTTATTATTATTTATGCTATAAAGGGAATTATTTTACATTCAGCTGTCAGTGGGGAACCCCGCTGACAGCTGAAACATTAACACATGGCTGTCGCTTCTAAAATCCCGCATGAGTTATGTTATCAACTCATGCGGCGTTTTAGTAGTGAAAACCAATGCAGCGCTCATGTTTCAGCTGTCGGCGGAGTTCCCCACTGACAGTTGAATGTCAAAGTATTGCGGGGAATTAGAAACTGTTTTTTAAATAACTGGCGTGGGGTCCCCCCTCCCATCTGTACCAAGCCCTTCGGATCTGGTATGGATATTAAGGGGGAACTCCACGCTGAAATTAAAAATAAAAACAGCGTGGGTCCCCCTCAATATCCATACCGACCCTTATCCGAGCATGCAGCCCGGCAGGTCAGGAAAGGGGGGGGACGAGCGAGCGCCCCCTCCCCTCCTGAACCATACCAGGCCACATGCCCTCAACATGGGGGGGGTGCTTTGGGGCAGGGGGGGCTCCCCCCCCCAAAGCACCTTGTCCCCATGTTGATGAGGACAAGGGCCTCTTCCCCACAACCCTGGCCGGTGGTTGTGGGGGTCTGCGGGCGGGGGGCTTATCAGAATCTGGAAGCCCCCTTTAACAAGGGGGCCCCCAGATCCCGGTCCCCCCCCCCTACGTGAATGATTCTGCGGTACACGGTCCGCAGACTCATTCACAAAAAAACTAAGTGTGGTGTAAAAAAAACACAGTACAGGGTCTTTGACAAGTCCTTTATTAAAACAATGTCCCCCGAAGTAGATCCAACGTCAATCGCGGCGGCGGCGACCCGAAAAAAGGAAAAAAAAAAAAAGGTTCCGCTCCCGTCCGAGGCTTCCAGCCTAGTGAAGAAAAGCCTAGCTGACAGTTCTTATATAGGTATGGGCGGGGCCAGCCGGGAACAGCAAGCATGTGACATGGGGCGGGTCACTGGGATGATGTCCCCGGCTGGCCCTGCCCATACCTATATAAGAACTGTCAGCTAGGCTTTTCTTCACTAGGCTGGAAGCCTCGGACGGGAGCGGAACCTTTTTTTTTTTTCCTTTTTTCGGGTCGCCGCCGCCGCGATTGACGTTGGATCTACTTCGGGGGACATTGTTTTAATAAAGGACTTGTCAAAGACCCTGTACTGTGTTTTTTTTACACCACACTTAGTTTTTTTGTGAATGAGTCTGTGGACCGTGTACCGCAGAATCATTCACGTAGGGGGGGGGACCGGGATCTGGGGGCCCCCTTGTTAAAGGGGGCTTCCAGATTCTGATAAGCCCCCCGCCCGCAGACCCCCACATCCACCGGCCAGGGTTGTGGGGAAGAGGCCCTTGTCCTCATCAACATGGGGACAAGGTGCTTTGGGGGGGGGAGCCCCCCTGCCCCAAAGCACCCCCCCCATGTTGAGGGCATGTGGCCTGGTATGGTTCAGGAGGGGGGGGGCGCTCGCTCGTCCCCCCCCCCTTTCCTGACCTGCCGGGCTGCATGCTCGGATAAAGGTCTGGTATGGATATTGAGGGGGACCCACGCTGTTTTTTTTTTAAATTTCAGCATGGAGTTCCCCCTTAATATCCATACCAGACCCGAAGGGCTTGGTATGGATGAGAGGGGGGACCCACGCTGTTTTTTTTTTTTTTTTTTTTTTATTGCGGACCTTTATTTTTACATTCAGCTTTCAAAATAAATTTTATCTAGACCTTCAAAATAAGTAAAATCATAACAGAAATAATTATAAAGGATAAGAAACAAAAATATAATCACTAAAACGAAGGAAATCTAATTAGATTACATGAAGATATGCTTAATGCTGTTTATTAAACACAGTAGTCGCGACCGAGTGCCGGCTGTCAGAGGAATCCACAATCAGATTCACTATTAGTCAGTGGCTAAAAAGCAAACGCCCATGGCAGAGGACTAAAATGTGTTCTGCACATGCTCAGTTCTATCTGCCAAAGACACTGCACGGGCATCTAGATTTTTACTGTGTCGATTTCCTTGAGAAAAACGATTTTTAACACATTCTTAATTTTTTTGGAAATAGCAGATATTGTTTAAAGTGAAGTCCTGATATTTGGCAAAGCAAATTTCTAAGTGAACATGTCTCTACAGTGATTTTTCATGGTGTTAGACGTGCTTCTTAGCAAGTCTGCTTTTGTGAGTCTGATTCCGGGCGTGTGTCTTTTTGTGAATTAGATTGGGCGTCTGCTTATGGGCTCTGCTCAATAGTGAATTAGGTTGCAGGGTCAAAAATGGACGGACGCCCATGAAAATTGGGCTTAAGCCCATAAATATGCGCCCACGCCCAATAGTGAATCAGGGCCTATGCGTCCTAAGGGGCTCAACATAGAGTTAGATTTGAATTGCTTCATAGATAATAGCTAATTATGATTAGTAGATACTGAATTTCCGTGTGCATATATTTTTCTGCGTTTATAATATGCCTATAAGGGCATCTTACTATTTATCTCTTGTTTCTGGTTTTGGCGAAGTCTATGTTTTTTCATATGTGTTTTCATATGTTTTTTATATGTTTTTTAGATATTTTAGATATTTTAACAATTTTAGATATTATAGTTTTAGGGTCACTCCTAGACTTATATGATGTTCTCGCATGTGTCTCATATGCATGTTTTGAGACATTTTATGTTTTAAATGTATTGATTGTTAATATTTTGGAGCATATTACCATTATGTAGTTCATTATGTGTTTTTTGCTTACTACTGTGTTTGTGTATAGTAATATGGAAGAATAATCACATTGGATTTACGTTTTCAATATTAGGCTTTGAAGCTAGCTATATAATATGGGATTTTATGGTATTTTTTATGATAATTATATAACTTTACTGTATCCTTGAATAACCATTAGAAATTATTGTCTTTACATGAATGATTAAAGAAATATTTTGTGTTACATTATGATCACCTATGGTATAGGTTGCCATCTATTTAAACATAGCTTGATTCAAGGACCTGGTTATTAAAGTCCGCCTCCTGTTCAGACTGTTTATCTGTTCAGAGTGTCCCTAATGGTTACACTCAGTACTATGCTTCCATGGGAACTTTTCTCCCCTCGGTGATCATATACTGATGTCCTCCGCTCTCCGACGCTATGTTCGCGCATGCGCGGTTATACGGACTACGCCAAAATGGCGTCCGTTTTTGAGGACATCTGTCTTTGGGAAAATGGCGCACGGTAATCGATGCGTGCATTATCCCCTTTATTTAAAGGACAGAGGGCGTCAGCAGCTGATGGCCGTAAACCCGTTGACAAAGAGCTATCGCTCGAAACGCGTCTGGGTCAGGCTTCAGCTGTTGACGCTTACACCGCCGGCACCACGTGGGGTCCCGGTGGCAACTTCATTAGGGGTCAGTATTTCCATGTTCTTTTATCTATTGCATACCTTGTATTTACCATTGTGGTAATAAATGTACCTATAAGACGTACTGCACTATTGGCCTCCTTTGCTTTCTTCTGAGCTCCTGCGGGAGCCAGGTTGTCTTGGAGAGTGGTGGTCAGCTAAGGAGAAGGCCGTTCGCAAGGTGCTGAATAAAGAAGGGGACCTGACTAGATTTGACCAGACCCTGTGTGAGGGAATGGATGTCGTTCATGTTATTGTACAGAAAAGCGCATAAAGATTGCGCATCTGGTGAGTGCGTAATTTGTACCCCCAGTTTATCACCGTGCACACAGTCGGTGGTGCTTGGAGAGCAGTAGATTGTTTGAGAACCAACTCACATCCTCTCACTGAACTTTCCTTTGGATGTAACAATCCCTTCCTCACGTCCTATCAGACACAACGTAGTGACTTTTATGTATATGCACTATGTCACTTTGAATTTTTATATGTTTTCATATGATGTTACATATTTAATACGTATTGTTGCCTATTTGTATATTAGCGCTGCACCTTTTTTACACATTGTCTATTGGGAGGTCTTATATGGTGCCTTTGGTGTACAGCTGCTGATTGTTCTTGAGAGGCGCTCGCTTATTTATATATTTTAAGTTGGAATCAAAGATAGCTTCCGCGTCGGCTCAATTTAAGCAGGTACCAACCCCATCGAACTGTAGGTTGTTAGATCAGGCTCGCCTGGAACTAGATCTCTGTTTGGCTGATGAGGCTGAGCGCTCTTTGTGATGGACACGCCAGAAGTGGTATAGTAAAGCAAATAAACCAGATTCCATGTTAGCACGTAGATTGCGCTCTTTCCCGCACCATCCTAAACCGATTTCTCTACGCACTCGTCAGAATGTTCTCACCAGTAATCCTGTAGCGGTATTGGAGGAGTTCCGGCATAGACTAGCCAGACTTTATGCGGATCCTACATGGGATGATGCCCAATCTATCTCTGATTTTCTATCTCATTTGTTCTTACCTACTTTGACTCAGGCTCATAAGGACCTTATGGACCGTGATATTCAAGTATCGGAAGTTCTGCAAGATCTGAAGACGGCTAACGCTCAGGTCCAGATGGATACACGGCTTCATATTATAAAAAATTGGCGGATGTGCTTGCCCCTCACCTTGCCGCTATGTTCAATGCAGTGAAGAGGGGTGCAAACTTTTCCCCTGACTCTTTGACTGCTAATGTGGTTATGATCCCCAAACCGGATCGGGACCATTCCTCTTGGGCAAATTACAGATCAATTTCTCTTATTAACATTGACATGAAAATCCTCACTAAGATCTTAGCCACTCGTTTGAATTCTTTCCTTTCTCGCTTGATTAAGAAGGACCAGGTGGGTTTCGTCCCCCACAGAGAAGCCGTAGATGCCATCAGACGTATTGTACAGTTACAACATTTGGCCCATACTCGCAAAATTGATATGATGCTCCTATCTCTAGATATCAACAAGGCCTTTGACAGTTTGTCCTGGCCTTATCTCATGTCGGTCCTTCATCATTTTGGCTTTGGTCCCTCGTTCTTGCGTTGGATTTCCTCGCTATATACAACACCTCAAGCAAAACTTAAATACTATGGTTTTGAGTCTTCAACGTTTTCGATTGGCAGGGGAACTAGACAAGGTTGCCCACTTTCTCCCATACTATTTATCTTGGCTTTGGAACCGTTGGCTGAAACCATTCGTATGCATCCTGATATTAAGGGAATAGATGTAGCTGGTTCCCAACACAAGTTATCCATGTTCGCTGACGATATATTATCGGTTACGAACCCGGGGGTTACTTTGCCAAATTTACTTGCGGTTTTGGATTCCTTTGCAGTTCTCTCAGGCCTCCATGTTAACCCTGCCAAGTCCAAAGCTATGTCAATTACCCTCTCACCATCACTTTTGGAGACTCTGAAACATTTGTTCCCTTTTCAATGGCTTTCTGCCATCAAGCTTACTCCGACTTATGAAGGACTTTACTGGGCTAATTTCCCCACTGTTTTTAATGACTTGACGGAGTTGTTGTCCTCCTGGTCTCACTATCCGCTTTCGTGGTTCGGTAGAATCAATGCGGTCCGCATGACTTAGCTTCCCAAATTATTGTACGTGTTTTGAGTTTTACCAGTCCCTGTTCCCTCACATATATTGCATATTCACCAGCGAAAACTCCTGTATTTCATTTGGAGTTCCTCTCGACCCAGAATCAGTAAACAAATCTTATTTGCTTGTAAGACTGAGGGTGGGTTATCTGTCCCAAACCTTCAGTCTTACTATCTGGCGGCCAATATTGCCCCCCTAGCCCATCTCCATGCATCTCACCATTTTCCTTTGTGGGCTACTGTAGATTTGATGGACTCCCACCCGATTCCACTCTCTTCTTTACCATGGTTTCCTTCTACTCATCGACCCTCATCCCTTAGTCCGATGCTAACGCTCCGTCTTTGGAACTCTATTAAGTATTCAGCTGGCCTCATTTCTGCCCATCTACCGCTACTACGGTTGCTACATAACCCATTATTTCCCCCAGGTCGTGACAATCCTGGACAGTTTGCTTGGTGGCAAGCAATTGGCTTCCATGATATACATTCCATGCTCTCTCCCACTCGGATACTCGCCTTTGAAACTCTGCGCTCTTCTTACAATATCCCATTGCGGGAACATTTTGGATACCTTCAACTCCGCCACTTTATAAGTATTTTAATACAGACACATTCGGGGCCCTACAGGTTGACTCCCTTTGAAAGTCAATGTAGACATAGACCCCATGCTCCGGGCTAAAATTTCCTGGTCTACTCCTCCATTATTTCTCATAGAACTCCTCCAGTCCGTTCTTACCATCAGCGTTGGCAGTCGAAACTCGGGGGCACTCTAGATTAGCAGGATTGGCGGATCATGACCCAACAATTATCCAAATGTTCTAGGAATGTTATCATTCTAGAAAATGCCTATAAGGTTCTCTATAGATGGTATTACACGCCTGCATGTCTGGCTCATTTTATTCCCTCATATTCCCCGACTTGCTTTCGAGGTTGTCAACAAACGGGTACCATGGTCCATATTTGGTGGACTTGCCCCAAGGTGTGCAGATTGTGAATCAGAGTTTACGCCCTTCTCCGCACTATGTTTCACACTGACATTAAGCGCAACCCATACGAAGCGCTGTTATTTAAACCATTAGTGGGCCTACTTCATTCCGAATGGCAGCTGGCATCGCACTTATTCATGGCCACCAAGCTGACGATTGCGAGAGCCTGGAAGACTCCCCTCCTCAGCTTCGAGGCTGTCAAAAACCGGATGAACTTTATAATGGTCAACGAAAAGTTGACAGCTATATTGCTAGACACCCATACAAAATTTTTACACACATGGCATCCTTGGCTTGATATAGCTCAACCGTTGAGATTCGACCAGTCCCTCTTGTTGATATAAAACTAACATACCAGTTTATTTTTTCTCCTTTTTTAGACTTTTTTATTTCTCTGTTGCGGTCCCCCTGGAGCCCCCCCCCCTTTATTTTTTTTTTGGTCTGTTTGTCTTCTTTCTCTTTGCTCCTTTCTGTCCTCTTGTCTAATCTGTCTTCCTCAGACTATGTGTGCTGATTTGTGATTCCTGTTTTGAGCCCCGTATCAGCTATACTGCATCCATGTGCTGGATTCTTTTGGGAGCCCTGCGTGTTAAGTACCTCTCTTATTCAGTGAGGCTCCTTCTCCTATTCTTTTCACATTTTTGTATGCTGATATAGCAACAATTTTTCCTTAGAGTCTATTATGTTACTGATCTCTAAATGTCTATCGTTTCTGCAATTTATTGTGTTTTCTTCCTATACGGCACTTATGTACGCAGTTTATTTTTTTCATGTTTTTTCATCAGTACATATTCTGTGTTATTCATCGAATCCTTTGCATGTTATATTCCTGCTGGTCATTGCATATGTTTTTGACTGATTCTCTGCTGTTTCTTATTCTATAATAAAATTATTTGTAAAAGAAAAAGCTATTAGAAGGATTTTGAGCTTTATTCACTTTTTATAACACACTGCTATTATTTTGAACACAACTGTACATGCATATTTGCACAAACTGCATACTTACATAAACTGCATGTTTGTACTTGCATAAATTGCATATTTACATGCATACTTGTGTGAACTGTGTACTTGTATAATTTGCATACTTGCATACCTATGTACCTGCATAGCTGCATGCTTGCTTGCCTCTGTGATCACATAACTGTAGACCAATATGGCTATGGACCTATATCCCTGCAGGACTGCATAGTTAGTTGACAATATAGCTGCTGCATTTTTTTTTTTACTTAAAGGGTCCCAAAAGAGGGAAGCAGCTCAGAGGCAGGTTAGTGGACTCGGGGGAGGGGGGGGAGGGAATTTGGTGGTGTTTACATTTCATGATAAACTAGTGGTGTCAGGGGTATCTGGGCCACTGTGTTTGACTGGCATTACAGTTATTCCTGGTGACAGAGCTGCAGTGGACTGTGCATCACCCTGAAGTCACTTGATCTCGTTTGGACTCGCAGGGTCAGCCCTGGTGTCAATGTCCTACCTTTTCCCAGAGGTTATGCTGCTCCATGTGCTGGCATCCAGGTTTCTGCAAAGCATGGTGGGAGCCTTTTATGCTTTCAGGCTTCTGCGGTCCATCCTCCAGAGGGGTGTGGTTGATCACATTTAAGCCTGTTGTCTGCACTTGCTCTTTGCATTCGTGTCTTGTATGATAGTGTTGTTGCAAGCTCTTGTTCTACTCTCGTGGCTCTCCTGGAAACTGACTCGGCTTTGTCTAAGACTATTCTCAGCCTTATCCCTTTATCTAACCTCCCGTTGCTGAACCTGGCTTGTGACCGGTATATTCTTGTCTACTGTTCTGTACTGTCTGTCCCGCTGTTATCGACCCGGCCTGTCCGACTACGTTATCGTTCTTATCTGGTTCCTACCAGCTATACGCCATTGGCGGTGGCCATTACCACGGCTGGGGTTACTCGGGGGGCGCAACCTGGTCCTTGGCTGCGTCAAGTCCATCCCCACCATCAGGGGCCCTGGTGAAGGGCAGCCTGTATACGAATGTTTGAAAACTTGGCTATTTAAACTCAGGTCTGGTAAGATCGGGGGGTCTTTGGTTTCTATCACTTTGGCAGGAAGAGTGTCAAAGCTGGCTGCTCTTCATGTAAGGAGCCATTCTTGTTCTTGCTCTATGATAGGGTGATGTTGCGTCCTCATCCATCCTGCCTAGAGTGGTTTTTAGTTTTCACTTAAATCAGATTTAGTGTCTTGCCTTTCTTTTTTCCTAGTCCACATTCAGCAGGATAAAGAGCGCTGCATACGCTGGATGTAGTTTCAGTGGTCCAGGATTTACTTGAGTTTGGCAGCACAGGTCAGGAATCCTGGTTTGTGCTACCAGAAGAGCCCAGAAAGGGCAGGTGGCATCCAGTTCAACTATTTATCATTGGATCTGCCAGTTAATCACTCAAGCCTATGGTTTAAAGGATAAAATCCCACCTTCCCGGGTGAGAGCACACTTTACCAAGAGTGTGGGAGCGTCATGGGCTATCCGCCATCAGTTATCAGTTCTACTAGGTGTATAAGTACCTGTAATAACAAATTATTATTATTATACAGTATTTATATAGCGCCAAAAGGTTTGCTCAGCGCTGTACATTATAGTGAGGGACAGAACATGAGACAATACAGTAACAAAACAGTACATGAGGGGTTCGAGGGTCCTGCTCTTTCGAGCTTACAGTCTAGGAGGGAGGGGATAATGGTACAGGAGGAAGTGGCTGTGAGGGATGGAGTGGTAGGAGGAGTGGAGGAGATCGACTGTTAAGTGAGGGTGGGGTAGGTTTCCCTGAAGAGATGGGGTTTCAGGGTGCGCCTAAAGGTGAGGAGGGCAGGTGACAGTCTGATGGATTAGGGTAGTGAGTTCCAGAGGATGGGAGAAGTCCTGCAGTCGGGCATGGGAGGCGGAGACCAGGGATCTAGAAAGTAGGAGGTCTTGTGAGGAGCGAAGTGTACGGGTTGGGCGGTATTTGGGTATCAGGTCGGTGAGGTAGTTTGGGGCAGCGTTATGAATGGCTTTGTATGTCAGTGTTAGTATTTTGAATGTAATGCGTTGGGCAATCGGAAGCCAGTGGAGGGAATGACAGAGGGGGGTGGCAGAAGCAGAGTGGTTGGTAAGGTGAATGAGTCTGGCTGCAGAGTTCAGGATAGACTGAAGTGGGGATAGCCTGTGTTGGGGTAGCCGGTGAGAAGGGAGTTGCAGTAGTCCAGGCGTGAGATAATAAGGGAGTGAACGAGTTGTTTAGTAGTGTCTGGGGTTAGGACGTATTTTGGAGATGTTGCGGAGGTGGAGCCTGCATGAGTTTGCCAACGATTGGACATGGGGTTGGAAAGACAGGTTTGAGTCTAGAGTGACACCCAGGACTTTGGCTTGTGGGGTGGGACTGATGGTGGCATTGTTGGTCGTGATGGAGAGGATGGGGGGGGGGCATGGGCTGGGGGGAAAATTAGGAGCTCTGTTTTGGAAAGGTTCAATAAACAAATAATATATAATGTCAGAGCCGCGGTTGTTTCTGCCTTTGGCCGTAGCTTATTACGAACAGCTGAATACTGGGGGATTGATGGAAGTGGCTATTTTGGAATCACACATCTCTCAAAGTTTTCTTTTAATTCTTTAGGTCATCCTACATAGTCATGAATAGCATGCTGTGTGTCACGTGATGTACGATAAAGAAAATTGGATTCTTTCTACATACTTGCCTGTAAAATTATTTTCTTGGAGTACATCATGGGATACAGAGGTCCGGCCCCTCTTTACGTCCCCTCTTTATGGAGTGTTATAGATTGCTACAAACCTGAAGTACTTCCTGTGTAGGAGGCGTTATATAGGGGAGGACCTCCTCTCTGATTGGTCTGCCAGTGTCCATTCACTTATAGGTGGCATATAACCCACATATTAAACAATATTGGTGTAGCGCTAAATGTGCTGATATAAACTTATATAGTAGCAAAAAACATGCGTGAGCATAAAAACATATACAATCACAGACTAAACTCGTGACCCCCCCACATGTATAATCCCCAATATGGGGGACCAATAGATAGTGAAGTAAGTGATTCCTCGCAGGGAAACACAATAAATAGCACATGTGAAAAAAGTGTCCCAATTCAATGCATCATGCTGTATAGCAGTCCATATATTCAATTCCAGAAGTGCAAGGATTCACACACACACATGTGAATATAACCACAGACAATAGGTGCCACACACTGTGATGTGATATCCGTAAGTGGCCAAAGTGCCTCCTCACCTCCTTAATATGACCACAAGGGCCTACTCGTTTAGTGGAATATCCACATATACGAAGAGATGATCGCGTCTCCAGATGAACCCTCCTGGATGCCTGGTAGCCTCCAATGCTCTGGATCAATCTCCTGTACCTGGCACTCACATGTATCCGTTTTCCACCATAGGGTCATATCAAACAAAAAAGATCCTCCATAGCGTGATACTGTAAATACTTTTATTGCCAGCCAGAAGAATATTAAGATGCCCACTCACATTTTCATAGTGTACACTAGGTGTTATCCCCTGTTATGGGTATGTACACTAGATGACTCGTTTTCCAAGATGTTGAAAAAGTACATTTTTATGGGGGGGGGGGGGTGTTATTTATTTTTGTATTAATCACAGCTGTTGCATTATGCTATAAACAATGCATCTGACAGGTCACTCCACTTAAAGTATAACGAAAGACAAAGCTTTTTTTTTTTTTTTTCTTGAATAGAGTATAGAGGGATTAGAACCCGTCAGGTTTTTATTGCTGTCTGCGCCCTTGGGAGTATCAACCTCACTATTTGTTTGCCGTTATCAATGAGTGTGAAAATGAAAAAAGATCACAAATTTTGAGTTGCCTCTAGAACAGGAATAGAGGGGAATTCTTCCAAGGGGACACTAGTTCTGGTGGCAACCAGGGATTCCCTTGCTTTGGGAGGATTTTTTCTCACTTTGACACAGATGTCAAATAAAATTGACAGGGGTTATAACCGTCTCTTAATCTATCCAAAATGGGAAAAATGTTTTTCCTTCAGGTTTGCTCTAAAGTTTTCTAAAAGTGTGCATTGATTTTTAATTTTCAGAGTTGTAAACTTTAGTCTTTATTCTCCTTTTTTTCTACAGGACTCATCCAGTTGTCGCTCTCTTGGATTTTCTTGTTGGTAATGTTTCTGTAGGTTCTGCTGTTTCACGAAGAATCATGTTCCAGCTGGATGGTCCTCTGGCAAGTACGGCTTCTGCAGGTTTTCGCGGCAGTGTTGAAGTCCTGGTATCTGATCGTGATCTTAGAGCAATTATACCACTGGTGAAGGTACAATTTTGAATGCGGATCTGTTAATTTCCAAGTATCTGTGAAATGGTAATGTGTATCCAAATCCAAAAATTGCATATACTGCAGATTACTAGTCACATACTGCTGTTTACTAGCCCTTAGATGTGGTGGCTTTATTAGTTTTCTTTTTCAGGCTAAGTACAGGAGTACTGAAAGTACATAAAATACCTGTTAATCCTAAAAGAAATCCAGTTGTTTTGAATACTAAACTGAAATCTTAAATAATACCATCAGCTTCCCAAACTATCTCTGTGATCTATTCTACTCAATCCTCTGTTAAACCTTAAAAAGGAAACAAACGCAGCCAAAAAATCTGAACACTGTTAAGCTGGAATATGTAACATTTTAGGGTTTATACAGTGCCTTAGAAAAGTATTCATACCCCTTGAAATTTTTCACATTTTGTCTTGTTACAACCAAAAATGTAAAAGTATTTTATTGGGATGTTATGTGATAGACCAACACAAAGTGGCACATAATTGTGAAGTGGAAGGAAAATGATAAATGGTTTTCAAAATTAAAAGAAAAATAAATATCTGAAAAGTGTTACATACATTTACATTCAGATCCAGAGGCAAAATAACGAATGGACTTTTTAGGCACATAAACTCAATACACAAGTAATAAAAACAATGTTGCTTTATTAACCGGTTGGCGACCAGCCACAGTACATATACTGCGGCAGGGCGGCACTGCTGCGCAAAATCACGTATATATATACGTGATTTTGCATATCGGGTAGGGGGCGTGCGACCGCCCTACCCACATCGCCGATCGCGGCTGTCAATCACCGGGTCTTGGCCGGTGATGACCCACCAGAGCCCGGCGATTATCGGCAATCACTGACAGAGAGGACGGCTGCAGTGTTTACACTGCAGCTCTCCTCCCTGTCAGTTTCCAGCACACTGTTTCGGAGAGCAGAGTTCAGCTTTCTGGATCAGTTTGTTCCTGTGAAAAACACACCCCAGTCCCCTAGTGAAACACTCCCCTCACACAGTTAACCCCTTCCTCCCCAGTGCCATTAGTACAGTGTCAGTGGGTTGTTTTTTTTGCACTGATCCCTGTATTGGTGTCACTGGGGATGTCAGTGACCCCCAAGTCAGTTCCCCCCCAGTATCAGAATGTCTGCCGCAGTCCCACCATAAGTCGCTGATCGCCACCATTATTAGTATAAAAAAATTAAAAATTCCAGTATATATACCGCCATTTGTAGACACTATAACTTTCACGTAAATCAATTAATTTACACGCATTGGGGTTTTTTTTTTGCAAAGACATGTTGCAGAATACATTTTGGCCTAAATTTATGACAAAATTTTTTATTTTTAATTTTTTTTACTGGACATGTTTTATAGCAAAAAGTCCAAAATATTGTTTTTTTTCTCAAAATTGTCGGTCTTTTTTTTCTTTATAGCACAAAAAATAAAAAACGCACAGGCAATCAAATACCACCAAAAGAAAGTTCAATTAGTGGAAAAAAGGACGTAAATTTCATTTGGGTGCAGCGTTGCATGACCACGCAATTGTCAGTTGAATTAGTGCAGTGCCGAGTAGCAAAAAGAGGCCTGGTCATTAAGGGGGGTAAATCCTCTGGAGGGCAAGTGATTACAATAGAAATGCAAGGCAACACATTTGTGTAACAAAAGTAACGCACCGAGGTAACACAAACCACTTCTGTAACCGCTTCCTGACCACCCTATAGCAGAAATACTGCTACAGGGAGGCACGGGTGTGCAAAATCACACATATATATAAGTGATTCACGCTCCTGTGGTTTTCACACCCTTCCCAGATGGTGTCAGATTGCCCTGATGGGCACCAGTAATCACATTTAACCCCTTGATTGCCAAGAATACGCTCATACACAATAAACCTCCATTGCCAGTATAGTGTCTGAACAGATCAATATCTTTGATCAGATCAGCACTATACCAGCGTTCGCATTAGTATAGTGTCCCCAAAAACGCAGCGCTAGCAGGATCAGCCCGGGCACCTGCCAGCACCTGATTTTAGCCCCTGCGCTTACCCCCCTTCTCCCCCAGCAAGTGCAGTGTCAGTAGGTCACTGTCACTTGATACATTGCACACAAAACCGCAGTGTTCGCAGAACCAGGCCTGATCTGTTAGCACTTGTCGGTAAATTTTGATGACTCTCATGTGCAGCAGAGTGCCAGTACTAGTGCCACGCTACCTTTTAGTGAACTGGCAAGTACCAGCGACCTAGTACATCCTAGTCTTTCACATACCTCTTAGATTGTAAGCTCCCAGGATCAGGCCCTCCTAAACCTCTTGTATTGAACTGTATTGTTGCTGTATTGTCTCCCCTTATATTGTAAAGCGCTGAGCAAACTGTTGGCACTATGTAAATCATGTATATTAATAATAATAATACTAGCACTACAGTATCACTTGGTGACGTGGCAAGTCCCATAAGTGTAGTACAAGCTGGTGTGGTGGCGAGCACAAGTATTGTCCCGCAGGCACCAAGAATGCGCACACAGACCCGTAGAGCCCCTAGTATCCTTCCGGATGTGCTTGCAAATCCCGATTGACAGCCCACAAATTTTGCAGCACCCGTACTTCCCCCATTCACTGCCCAACCCGGAATTCAGGTGGAAAAAGCAAATTTAACTACTCCCTTTGATTTTTTTGGAGTTGTTTTTCACGGAAGATATGTATGCATTGATTGTGGATTAAAGCAATTTATATGCACAACAATTTTTTTTTTTTTACCAAAAAAAAACGTTTATTGAGAATGATACTCATATACAACATTTGGCAATGCATATCAAGAAAAAGTAGGAATATTCTTGCAAAGAACCACATACGTAACATGGTTGTGCCAGTCCACGACGGGGTAAGTCTGTAATACTCAGGCAGTATGGTAGTGCGAATGGGAATGTTATCGCATCAGACCTCCTTGATATGAAATTCTCATTGCAGCGCAGCAGAAGTAGGGAGGGTAGATGCAGCACAACTGTTGAGGACGAGGCTAGTGTCCTACTAGAATGAGGGTGCCTGTAAATGCACAACAATTTATCACCGCCCACACCACTTCAAACCTTGCGATACCATTCACATGGAAACTTATTGCGGTTTCTGAATTTAAAAATATTAATTGCGGTTGTATTGGTCTACAGACCCGATTCATCATATGCCCATATTCTCTGCTGCCATTATATGAGACTATAATGTGTTTTATGCATTTCAATGACAATACACTCTGTTGTCCTCAGGGTGACCCTGAATTTGATGGGCTCCACAAAATTTGGCCCCTTGCAAATCACCTTAACCAAAAATTTGCAGATGTCTATACTCTCCCAGCAAAAAATCTGCGTTGATGAGTGTGACAATCGCGGCGTCAGACCCCAGCCCTTCTCACCAAACTTGTGACCGAAGGACTAGCCAATCTAAAACCGCACTGTCACGTGCGTAACAATGCTACAACCAGCTGCACCCTGCACAACCTGTGTGCCAGCAGCCTGGGAGCGATTGTTACTGGGTCAGGTTAATTACGCAATTAACCCTTCACACTGCCACCACCTCCTTTTTGTACAGAGAAAGAGGAAACTCGGCAATATCAGCAATAACACTATGATGGTTAATAACACAACAAAGAGATAACAAAGGAATTTAGATAGATAAGGTACTTGCCAAAAGCCTTGGGGTAAGCAGTTTTCAAGTTCAGAGCAAAGGGCCTTCTCCCAGAGTTGGTTCCGATGTTACAAGGGAGAATCTTCAACTTAGCTCAACTCAGCTTAGCTTTTTCTAGGAACTCCACAGGGTGTCTCCCTGAAGCAGAGAACCAATCGCCTCATTTGGGGAGGGGGTTGTATAGGCGGGGAGCTCAGGCTATGACCAAAGCCTTCACAAATTATACTATGGCCAATAACTTTTCCTAGATACATACAGTATAATATTCTATCCACGAGTAGATTAATACCAGAATCATCTGCTGAACGGTTAGATATGAAATATGACATACCTGCTTGAATGGTTAAGGAGATATAATTTTCTGCTTTCCTGTATATGTCAGATAGGGGGTGTATTGTATCAGGCGATTTGTATTAGAGTGAGCCATCAGAATATGTGCTCCATGTTTGTGTAATTATTTCCTATTTGGAGATATAAACTTATATGGAAAACTTATATGGTTTTAAAATGTAAGTCTGTTTTACGTTTCCCTGGAATGTCTTTTGAAGCTCAAGGCTCGGTTTATGGCTTTACGATCCATTCTCCAGCAAGAGTCTCGCAGACAGAGGGGCACCAGCTAGTTGTGGGATTTATAACCATGACGCCCTCCCAATGAGTTTGCTGCCTGTGATCTGCATCAAACAGACCACATGTCACTCAACAGAGAGGGAGGGGGGATGAGGAAAGCTGATTTGGGAGTAGAAATGATACAAAATGGAAGATTCTTAACAAAATGGATGACCGCGTCCATCTCGGTGTGCACAATTGCTACAATGAGTCCCTCATTAATTTTTATGGCCGCCTTACATTCAAACAATTTCTCCCCAGCAAGCGTGCCAGATATAGGGGCAAGATGTGTAAGACCTGTGAGAGGACAACAGGCTATACATATAAGTTTCGGATTTACGAGGGAAAAGATAGTCACTTGGAGCCCCCCAGATGCCCAGACTACATGGGGAGTAGTGGCAAGATAGTTTGGGACTTGGTGTCATCCTTTCTCCATATGGGGTACCACTTATACGTGAACAATTTTTATTCAAGCTCGCCACTATTTAGACATTTGTACAATCTTGGAACTGGTGCATGTGGCACAGTGTGACCTATTGTGTGCCAACCATTAGAAGTGGGTGCATGCAGGGCAGTATATTCTAATGGTGGGCATACCGGACACTTTTTCTGGCAGAGATTTCTTCTCTTTTTTTCATTCAGCCCACAGGCTGCATACAAAAAAAAAAAATAACATATATACCCAACAACGATCAGCGATGTACAGGTACATCACTGGACTTTGAATGGTTTTACCAGGATGATGCCTACAGCTGCAGGCATCATCCTGGTATAATTTTTTTTAGCCGGCGATCGGCTTTCATGTAAAAGCAATCCTAGTGGCTAATTAGCTGCAGGATTGCTTTTACAAGCAGCGGGAGATGATTCCTCCCCTCCCCTGCTGCCTTCCACGGCATTCTCAGGCAGTCCCGTGCCATCGGGGGAACCCGAGAATGCAGCCGGTGTTTCTGCCAGCTGACCATAGAGCTGATTGGAGACTGGAATGGTGCCAATCATCTCTATAGTCTAAAAAATCAGAAGATACAAGCATTTCATCACTTCAGTTCTGAAGGATATAAACAGCGCCATCTGTAAATTGGCAAAGCATTTGATCACACATCGGTCTTGGTTTGATTACACCCTGTTCCAAATTATTATGCAAATTCTATTTAAGTGTCACAAAGATTAAATATTTTGTTTTTCAGTTTAACTCATGGATGGCATTGTGTCTCAGGGCTCTTTTGATCCCTGAAAACAATCTCGGACACCTGTGATAATTAGATTGGCAGGTGAGCCTTCCCCAACACGCGCACACCTGTGTGCACAAGCGTTGACCCTCTGCCGGTATGTAAACAGCGGTTGCGCTATGCATGTGAGGTATCGCCGTGAACGTCAGATCAAGGGCAGTAATTCTAAAACTAGACCTCCTCTATAAATCTAAAATGCTAGCTTGTAAAGGCTTTTAAAGCGTTTCCTATGGATATTACTTGAGGTGATTGTAGCCGTATTAGTGCATTTGCGACAGAAACAATTGAGTACTGTCCGTGATACTTTTTTTATTTGCACTAACATACAATTTTGAGGACAAGCTTTCGGGGTATGTCCCCTTCTTCAAAGTCCAAACAGTACTATTACAAATCACAAAGTTTAAGCAGAATGTTAGAAGGGATTGAGAAGAAAAAAAAAAAAAGGCTACAGATAAGATACATCAAGAGCGAGGGGGGGAGGAGATACTACACTCACACAGAGGGGGTCAAGCTTCAGCTAATAGATAGTCATAAAGCTTTCGCATAATGGTTGAGGAATCCCATGTCCAAGTTAAGGCCATTATCTTTTGTGTCAAATAGAATTATCATTCTTAGTTCAAATGTTTTTCTTTCCTGAATAGATTTGAATTTTCCTTTCAGAACCAAGACATTGAGGTCTTCCATATTGTGGCCTGGTTGTGTGAAATGGTGTCCCACAGGTGTGCAAAGGTCACCTTTATGTTCCTTGATGGTATGTCTGTGCAGATTCATCCTTGTTTGCAACTTCTGTCCTGTTTCACCAACATAAGATCCTTTGCTGCATTTTCTGCACTGGATAAGGTACACAACATTACTGGAGGTGCAGCTGTATGATCCGGAAATATTGAAGATCCCTTTTGAGTGTCTGACACTTTTTGATGGATTGATTTGGTTGCACAGCTTGCATCGTTTCTTATTGGATATTAAAAATGTATGCAGTTAGTTCGCCATTGCACGGGGCATGTGCAGTTTTGGCATACCATCATCTTTTATATTTCTACCAAATAATTGGCCAATATATTGTGTTTTTTGTGCATTAAAAGTAAAAAAAAGTGTTTTTTTTTTTCTTGTTTTTTTTTTTTTAATTTGCATTTGAAAAATCACTGCGCGAGTACTATGTGACATAAAAAATTGTAGCACCCACCACTTTATTCACTAGGGTGTCTGCGTTAAAAAAATATATAATGTTTGGAGGTTTAAATTAATTTCCTAGCAAAAAATACAGAAATTTTTCATGTGAACAAAAAGTATCAGAAAAGATTTCAGGTGGTTAGAAGAGTGAATGATGTGTGGCATAAACTTCTAATGCTGGGCATTAAATGCCCCACCCCCCCAAAATGACCCCTTTTTGGAAAGTAGACACCCACCCCAAACTATTTGCTGAGAGGCATGTTGAATCAATGGAAGATTTTATTTTTTTACTACAAGTTTTTGAAAAATTACAAAAAAAAAATATTGTTTTACACAAAATTGTCACTTAAATGATTTACTGCTCACACATGCCATGGGTATATGTGGAATTACTCCCCAAAATACATTCTGCTACTTCTCCCGAGTCTGGGGGTACCACATGTGAGAGACGTTTTGTCAGTCTATCCAAGTACAGGACCCCAAAATCCAATAAGCACCTTCAGGCTTTTAAAGGGCTTTATTTCCTTATTACACTTCTTGACTACCTATCACAGTTTTGGACGCCCTAAAAGGCCAAGATAGCACAAAACCCTCCCCTCCCAAATGACCCTTTTTGGAAAGTAGACACCCCAAAGAATTTGATAAGCATGGTGAGTA
Source organism: Staurois parvus (assembly GCF_062004578.1). Taxonomy (NCBI): domain Eukaryota; kingdom Metazoa; phylum Chordata; class Amphibia; order Anura; family Ranidae; genus Staurois; species Staurois parvus. The sequence continues at coordinate 446,897 of NW_028318765.1, read as the reverse complement.
TTTTTCAGATCTTATTTGTTGCCATAAGTTTTTGGAAAATTAAGAAAAAAAACAAAAACATATTTTTTCTTTTCTGCAAAATACTCACCATGCCTTTTTAAATTCCTTGGGGTGTCTACTTTCCAAAAAGTGGTCATGTGGGGGGTTTGGTGCTATCCTGGCATTTCAGGGCCTCCGCAACTGTGATAAGTAGTGAGGAAGTGAAATGAGGAAGTTGCGCACCTTCAGGATTTCAAAGTGGTAATTGGATTTCAGGCTCCTGTATGTGGTATCCCCATACTCGGTAGAAATAGCAGAATGTATTTTGGGGTGTAATTCCACATATACCCATGGCTTGTGCGAGAAATATATAATTTAAATGACAATTTTGTGTAAAAAAAAAAAAAGTTTTTTGTCATTTTCCAGAAACTTGTGGAAAAAAAAATCTTCCATGGACTCAATATGCCTTTCAGCAGATAGCTTAGGGTGTCTACTTTCCAGAAAGGGGTAATTTAGGGGTATTTGTACTATCCTGGTATTTTAGCACCTCAAGAAATGTGATGGGCAGTCAGAAAGTAAAAGCTGTGTAAATTGCATTATCTATACCATAGTTTGTAGATGCTATAACTTTCACACAAAGCAATCAATATTCACTCATTGGGAATTTTTTTTATCAAAAACATGTAGCAGAATATATTTTGGCCTAAATTTATGAGGGAATTTTAGGATTTTTTTGGATATTTTTTATGACCGAAATGAGAAAATATTGTTTCTTTCAAAAAAATTTTTCTTCCTTCAAAGTTTTTTTGTTTATAGCGCCAAAAATAAAAAGCGCACAGGTGATCAAATACCACCAAAAGAAAGCTCTATTTGTGTGAAAAAAAGTGCAGCACTGAGTAGCAAAAAGAGGCCTGGTCATTAGGGGAGTAAATCCTCTGGAGGGCAAGTGGTTAACATATCACATCTAAAACATATCTTGCGTATATTTAAAATTGCATTGCACAATTGAAACACAGCATGTTTCCCCCCACCAACCCAAATTACAGGCTATTTCCAAAGGAAGTTAGGTCAAGATGGTGGACACAATTTACTTCTTTCAGAGGGTGGGGAATATCCAAGCTGTGTGGAAAACGCCCAACATGTTTCGCGACTGGAGTCGCTTCTTTAGGGGCTAGCAACGCATCTAAAAAATGAACAAACTTTAACAGTAATCATTGTAAAATTAAACAGAAAATTCAGTATAGGTACCACCTATCAGGTACTTGCATAGTTAAACAGAGAACCCCACAGCAGATGAAAAACAAAAATGAGAGGTACAGGATGATGGTCAACAACATCAACTTAATAATCCAGCTAGCAAGGATTAGTAGTGTAAAACAGAATAGGCTTAAAAAAGACAACAATATGGAAGATAAGTTAGTGGTGTCTTAAAGTAGGAAACCCATATTACATAATAAACCAATATATTAAAAAAAGAGTTGCCTCTATAAATCAAGCGACATGCCCACTGTATGGACCTAAGGGGCATATGTGGACAACCACTCACTGTAAAGCAAAATGCCGAAAATGCCCTCAATTGCTCCAAAATAGATTTACTCCACTATAGGGCATTGGGACCGATTGGCCTGAAAAGCAGAGAATACCCCCATTTTAAGACTCCCCTCTCAACTCTCACCCCCCCCCCCAAATACCATATAAGTATTATCATTGCAACTGCAAAAGAGCTCGATATACCTGTAGCCAGAGAGAAAACCCGTAGTCTAAAGAAGCCACAGGTTGCTCATCTTTCAGGAGTCCCAGAGGGTTTGTCTGCCAACACACACTGCTTAAATGCACCACGACCGTGCGCACCAACACCAGCCGACAAGTGATGTTGTCCCGGACTGGCCAGATGGTCCTTGCATGCACGAGGCCCCCATGTGGTCACAGAGCGCCAGGCGACCAGTGAGCATGACGCCACAGATAAAACACCCGTACATGCGCAGACAAGGGGAAAGGGTCTGACGATTCCCACGCTGTAGGCAACTGAGCCCTAAGGGGGCCACGGAGGGGCAGGATGGCCAGCCCGTAGATCAACTGCGGCCTACCGGCCACACACCCGACCAACCATAGGGGCCACTGCCAAAGGGGCCAAAAGGTACACCGGCCACAAAAAGCGGTCCAAGACCAAAACCATACCAAATTATCAGATTTGTACAACACATTAACAAACTATAAGGCTCAATAAACATTTCCATATATAAATATGAAAAACACAGCCACAAAATTCACAGACGTTACAAAGCAGCTAGATCCACCAATGACACAGCCAGAAAAAAACACATTGAATAGACACTACAAAATTCAGGACCACCCCCCAGAAAAAAAGCATAACCACAAAAAGAAGCCATTGACAAGGAACCCCAAAATGGATACAGATCTTGATGTTCCATGGTTAGAAATAATTGAATAATTGGTCATAACAGTTTACAATACTTGATATGACCTGTTTCAATAATTATACACATAGATCATTTAAAAAAATAAATTATATATATATATATATATATATATATATATATATAATAGTATGTGTAGAAGGCCTATGTACATAGTGAACAAGGTAACTATATATTCCCTTACAGGAATAACCCCCACTATTCACTGAAAATGAAAATAATCCATAAAGGTCAATCCCATGTCAAGAAACCACATGATCTCGAACTGATCATATACAATATTTATGGATCTATACCCATAAATCATAGAAAGGATTTGTATGATAGGATTTCATTGAGGCCTGGTGGATTTTCTGCATTTAAACGCTCGATCCACATGGTTTCTCTACAGAGAATTTTTTTATCCAAATTGCCTGTGCGTGGATCTCTCATAACTACCTCCAATGCAATAAACCTAGCATGTGTGGTATCAAATTTGTGATATAGTCCCAGATGGCAACTAATGGGGGTGAGCATTTTGGCATTAGATGAATAATAAGCGTGATCATGTATTTGGCTAAACTAACTTATGGTTTTACCCACATAGTAAGCTCCACAAGTACATGTCATAAGGTATATTACTCCACTAGTTGTACAATTGGCATGAAATTTGGGGGTCAGAATCTCTCCATTGGGTCAAGGGAATTGTCGACCAGTCTGTACCCAAGGGCAGTATGTACATTTACCGCAGGCAAAAATGCCATTAGGAAGTGTGGAAAACTTGGTTCTTGGTACATAATGACTCGTTATTTTATCTTTAATAGAGACTGCTTTTTGAAACACCAACTCAGGGTAATCTTTGATATATTTATTTAATATGGCATCCTCTTGTAAGAGATGCCAATGACGTTGTAACATATTATGTAATTCCTGATGTTGTGCAGAATACTGTGTTCTAAATCTTACGGTTTGGTGTTTCAGACTTAGTTTAAGATGTAGAGTATAATAATGATATCCTATGCTTAGCCAATGCCTTATTGTAGGCTTTACGTAGAAGAGTTCTACTATAACCCCGTGAAAGAAGACGGTGTAAAAGAGTAACTTGATTTTTAAAGTCCTCTTAATTGCGTGTAGTTATTCCATATGCGGATATATTGTGCAAAAGGTATACTTTTTACCAACACTGGGGGATGAAAACTTCATGCGTGAAGGATAGTATTTCCAACTGTTTCTTTGCAAAACCGTTTAGTAGCCAAACCGTTGGTAAAATTTGTAAATCAAGGAAGACAATGGTTTTCATTGTAAATGTCAAATTAAATGAATTCCTATTAAATGACTGCATAAATTCCTCCAACCTATCAAGGGTACTGGTCCAGATGACAAACACATAATCAATATGCCTGAACCAGCAGAAGGCATGATCCAGGTATTTGGTGAGGTTGCCATCTGAAAAAATGTGATTCTCCCACCCCCCCTGGTACAGATTGGTGTACGCTGGGGTGCAACATGTGCCCATGGCTATGCCCTGCACCTGGAGGTAGTGGGAACCCATAAAAGTAAACCAACTATTTGTCAAAATATAATACAGTAGATTCAAAACAAAATCACAAAACTTTCATTGCGTATGATCTTGCTACAACAAAAAAGATTGCACCACTGCTACCCCCTGATCATGCGGTATGCTAGAGTAAAGGGCCTCCACATCAATGGTCACAAGAAGAGCATTAGGGAGTACAGATAGGCAATCAATGTATTTGAGTAGATCTAAAGTAACTTTTATATACGATGGGAATCGTGTAACATTTGGCATGAGAAAGAAGTCAGCAAACCTACTTGCATTCTCAGTTTGAGAACCAATACCTGATACAATGAGTTTTCCTTGTGGGGTACGTCTATTTGTATGGAACTTGGGCAAGGAATAGAACATAGCTTCTCTAGGAAATTGAATATTCAAAAAATTGTACGTGTCTTTGTCAATTAGGGCGTCAAGATATGCTCTATTAATGAGGTCTTTAAATTTAGTACTATATTGATGTGTTGTATTTGCTGGAATTGGTTTATACCATTGATGGTTTTGAAGGATTTTGAGGCACATCTGCTCATATTGGTCTTGTGACATAACGTTACCCCCCTTACTGGAAGGTTTAATAATTAAGCTAGTTCTACCTTTTAATTGATTAAGAGCTTGTCTACGTGAAAACTGGATGTTAGTATCCTTTGTCTCTATAGTCATGCGCTTAACCTCACTAATAGTCACAACTAAAAATGCCCACACCTGTGAGTTGGTAGTTCAGGAAACGTTTGAGTCAATACTTTGTACAACCAGCTTCCGCTGAAATTACAACTGCAAGTCTTTTTGGGTGTGTCTCTGCCAGCTTTGCACATCTAGAGAGTGAAATTTTAGCCTGTTTTTCTTTTCAAAATCGCTCAAGCTCTGTCAGATTGGATAGAGAGTGTGAACAGCAATTTTCAAGTCTTGCCACAGATTCTCAATTGGATTTAGGTCTGGACTTTGACTGGGCCATTCTAACACATGAATATGCTTTGATCCAAACCATTCCATTATAGTTCTGGCTTTATGTTTAGGGTCGTTGTCCTGCTGGAAGGTGAACCTCTTCCCCAGTTTCAAGTCTTTTGCAGACTGTAACAGGTTTTCTTCTACGGTTGTCCTATATTTCACTACATCCATCTTCCCATCAACTCTGACCAGCTTCCCTGTCCCTGCTTAAGGAAAGCATCTCCACAACATAATGCTGCCACTACCATGTTTTACAGTGGGGATGGTGTGTTCAGGGTGTTTTGCATAGCGTTTTGCTTTTAGGCCAAAGAGTTCAATTTTGGTCTCATCTGACCAGAGCACCTTCTTCCACATGACTTTTCACAAACTGCAAATAGGACTTCTTATGGCTTTCTTTCAACTATGGCTTTCTTCTTGCCACTCTTCCATAAAGGCCAGATTTACGTTACTGACCTGGCTTGTCATTGACCTGCTCTTGGATTCTGTTTATGCTTCTGCTCATCGGTTTCTGATCCTGGCTTCCTCCTGACCTTGTCCCTGTCTGATGTTCCGGTACCTCATCGCCTGCTCGTTGCTGACCCTGGCTATTACTCTGACTACTCTTCCAGCTCCAGTTTGGCTCTACAGTCCTGCCGAGTGCTTGTCCTGGCTATCCATTTTATCAGCTCCGGTTGTCACGGTGTGTTCTGGCCTCACACTTACCAGAAGTTCCGGCAAGCCACGTACCCAGATCTTGCAGTTCCAGTGGAGTGCCTCCGTAACCTCAGCTGGTCGCTTCGCCATCTCCTCTGTTCCTGACTGGATGCCCTGCTTGATTCCCCCGAGGCTATACCACCAGCCGCAAGTTCGACAATCAATACCCACAGGCATTCATGTTTCTCCTGTCCCTTGGCACCATCTGTTCCATCTTCAGTGGGGCCTGGGTTGGTGATACAAGAGAGGCTGACCTCTTCAATTCAGACTTCTATCGGGTACGTGACAGGCTGCTTCTATAGTTAATGCTCTCCTTGCCCGGTCTGTCAGTTTTTAGGTAGACGGCCATGTCTTGGTAGGTTTGCAGTTGTGCCATACTCTTTCCATTTTCGGATGATGGATTGAACAGTGCTCTGTGAGGTTGAAAGTTTGGTATTTTTTTTATAACCTAACCCTGCTTTAAACTTCCCCACAGCTTTTTCCCTGACCTGGTGTGTTCCTTGGCCTTCATAATGCTGTGTTTGTTCACTAATGTTTTCTAACAAACCTCTGAGGGCTTCACAGAACAGTTTTATTTATTTTGAGATCAAATTAGACATAGGTGGACTCTATTTACCAATTAGGTGACTTCTGAAGGCAATTGGTTCTACTAAATTTTATTTAGGGGTATCAGAGTAAAGGGGGCTAAATACAAATGCATGCCACACTTTTCAGATATTTATTTCTAAAAATGTTTGAAAACCATTTATCCTTCCACTTTGTCCTTCCACTTCACAACTTTGTGTTAGTCTATCACATAAAATCCCAATAAAATATATTTATGTTTTTGGTTGTAACATGACAAAATGTAGAAAATTTCAAGGGGTATGAATACTTTTTCAAGACATTGTAAAATGCTTTATTGAGCAGGTTAAAACCCAAAATGATAATTTTTCTTTATGGTCACTACTGTTAGTACTTAATCAACCCAAGGCCCTGGTTCACACTGCTGCAAGTTCAGGTGTGACATGTGATTTACAAAGTGCACCTGAAGTCGCATCTAATGTATTTTTATGGCACTGTCTTATTAGGTGCGATTTCAAGTAGCGCGATTTGAAGAAAAATTCCTGGATTACTTTTTCACCACTTCAGTGCAATTTAACTCTTTAAATGTGACCAAATCGCACCACTTTCAAATTGCATTCAGTGGGAACCAGGGCTTACTTTATATTTCTTAGGAAATCCAATAATAGCAGCAGGAAGGGAACACTGTCAAGGAAATCTCACTGCTGCTATCCACAAGAGTCGAAAAAGAAAGTAATACATGATTCAGCTGGCTGTTTCTTTGCTACATCAGAAATATTAGTTTGATTATAATTACCTTTAACCCTTGAACTATTCTTGTTTCTTCTCTTCTGCAGTCACATGAGATTTTAAACACAGCCCTACTAACTGGCATTTCTCAGAAAATCCCAGTGAGAGTACTGGCTTTGGAAGCTGGTGGACATGTGGTTGATATTACCAAACAGGCAGGTTGTGAAACCCCGAGTGCACAGATTGTCCAGGTCTGTATCATGTTTTTCTCTAAACCTGATGTGTGACAATTAGACACTAGACTAATTGTTCTCTCTGTAACCATGTTTTCTTTCTAGGTATCAGATGGCTGTGATTTTCTGTTTGTGGGTGGTAAGGAGACTCAGGGAGCTGTGGATGTGAAGGTGGAGTTTTGGTTAGAACGTCTACGTTCCTCTCTTTTGCTGTCTCTTTGGGTACCTCTGCTTCCATTGAGAGTGGAAGTGTCAGACACAAATTTGCAACGTTTGCCAAGTTCAGGGTAAGAACGACAATTTTAAATTTCTAAAGGGAACCTGTCATATACCCCAAACCTATTAAACTGTATAAAACCCTAACAATTAACTTTTCTTATTTGTTTCCATTTGGTCTGTTGAATAGACTATTGAAATCTTTTTGTTTAATTTGTCAGTATGTTTGTTAGATTACCTTGATGACCAAGATGACATTGCCAGAATTTTTGAAAGCTGATAATTTCTTGTGCTATTTATCTGTGGTGACTATTATTCATTGTTCCCAGCTATCTCTGAGGAGTACACAACCACTCTCATCTATGTTCTAAAGAATAGTAGTTTTTTTTTAGTCCTGTCTTGTTTCTGTTGTCTTGATACATAAGGGTGGGTAAGCCTAGGACTGAAAGTGTGTTACTGGTCAAATTAGCAGGTGAAATTAAAGGGACAAGAAAAGAAAATTAATGCAGCCAACACATGTACAGAGTGGTAAGATGCAATATATTAAATTATTGTTTTTGGGTTTAGCTACATATTAACCTACATTACAAAGTATGAGCAGTCACAACAACTTATCTTCTGGTGCCTTTGTTCTTGGACAGCTTGCTGATCTGAGTGGTATGATGTAAATTCAGTGACCCCAGGGGCGTATAATGAAATCATTTGGCCCATGTGCAAGGTCAAAAGTGGCGCTAGGCATTGAGAAAGATAAAAAATGTGGCACGCTGCGGCGAAAACTGTGCATGGTTTAAATTGCATTAAATATTGGGAATGGCTTAAAGAGTGTAGTTAAATAGAGTGCTTAACAGGGGGCCTGAGTATGGAACCACAAGGACGCAGGGAGTAGACGCTCCTAACACCCGCAGAGATGTAAAGCAGTGAAACCGTAACCCGACCCTACCCTAATCTGTGCCAGCTTGTGTAGGTCCCTCCCGGCGGGTCCTGTGGGCTCTGTGCGGGTCTGCGGAGTCAGAGGAGCTGCAGCGGTGACGGAAGGTGGCACTAGAGCATGGAGGGTGCTGTATTTGCCCACGTGATCAAGCGGGGATTGCTGGGAGGCCCCGGAGACGCCGCTGTTGTGGACAGGAAAGGATAGCGAATGTAGGGACACAGTGCGCATACCCACGGTATGTGATCCCCCCCCCCAGCTAATGGTGCCCCCTGAAGAACCCTGATGACCATAATATCACAACAGTTAAAGGTACCCAGACTACAGAGACAAATGGCGAGGAAAGGCTGAGAAGGACCAGGCGATCCCTTTCTATGGACTCTAGCAGTGAGGTTGAGTGAAGGGGTATAAATCAAGTAAAGAATAAGAGGGGTCACCCGTGGGTCCAGAGTTGAAGAGAGTTTCTCTCCTACCAGCGTATATAAAAGAATTCAGAAATGAAGAATAGATCTGTAAAGGATGGAGGGAAAAAAACCCACACAAATTTATACTATAAGAAAGTATATGTCCCCACAGGAGAAAAGTTCAGAGGATCTAACGCCTGAGAGACAGCAGGAAGTTGGCGGAATACATGAACTGAGGAACAAGAATGGAGATCAAACTAGACTGTCAGGTGTATTGAATATGATTCTGACAAAAAATCCCATAACTATGGAAAGCAAAATGGAAACAGAAAATATGGAAGAACATTGTGCAAGCTCACAAATACCTACAAAAACGGATATCATAGAAATGTTTGCAAATCCTAGCTCGGGTGGAAGAAACGGAGGGTAAACTGGATAAACATGCCCAAATAAATCTAACATTGGAAAAGCAATTGGAAGAAATCCAGAGAGACCAAAGGAAACTGGCATATAAATTGGAAGACCAAGAGAACAGAGACAGAAGGAATAACTTAAGGATTCGGGGCCTGCCAGAAGTAGCACAAGGAAAAGATCTATGGGATGGAATGAGGAAGGTGTTTAACCAAATAATGGGTAGACTGATGACAGATCAACTGAAAATTGACAGAGTACACAGAATCAGGCGACCCTAAGGATTTCAGCTGAGCCCCCAGAGGTGTTATTGTATGGTACCACTCTTACGAGGATAAATTAAATATATGGAAGAAACTATGGGGAAATCCAGCAAAATGGGAGAAAACGAATCTACAAATTTGTTCCGATGTTGCACCAGACATTTGCTAGGAGAAGATCTTTAAAGCCATTGCAGGACCAAATGTGGGAAAAACTGTCCGATATAACTGGGGGTTTCCAGCATGTTTGATCGGGTAGAAAGATGGACATTCAGCAAAACTGAGATTTCCAGAAGATTTGAAGGACTTTTGTGACAGAGTAGGTTTACAGATGCTGAATGTTCCGGGTTGGTTGAAAGGGGTTAAGGAGAGAGCAGTTTTAGAAAAGGAAAGATGGCAGGTAGTTTCAAAAAAGAGATGACGGAATTTAGAATAAGGATTTTATGTATCTTATTAGAACCCCTGTAACCTTCCCTATATAGCTTTCCTTTCTCCTATACAGGAATTGTAAGACGTCTCTAGACCCTGTGGGGAGAAGATTTTGGGGATCTATGAAAGATATATGTTCTGAACTTGAAAGAGGGTAGGGGAAGGGAAAGGACAGGAAGAGAAATTCCTTTTTTTTTTATTATTCTTTCTCTCTCCATAAGAATAGTGGTGGGGTTTTGTGTGGGAGATTTAGTACATTCTTGAATTTCGGACCCTAAGATGGGAGGTGGGGAGGCGAGCAGGTGCACATGTCCCGAGTCCCACCCTGGAAGAGGAATCAATGGTGGGTTTAAACCACAACCAATTCCAGGGCTGGAAATAGTCAAGGAGTATTGAAAAAAGGGATGGGGGGGGAGATGGGTTGATTCAGGGGGAGAGGTTTTAGGGAAGGGAAATCTGGGAAGTTGGGACAAATATAGGGATATCTTCTTGTTTCAGACCATTTACATGTGCTTCTTTCCAAATGGGAACATAGATGGTGTTTTGAAAGAGCCAGAGGAATGAATATGTGTAACTTTAAAACATACGATGTGAAGGGATTGAATACTCCAACCAAAAGGTATAAGATTCTCAGAGGGATACATCAGCTTTCTATTGAGGTGGTGTTTTTAAAAGAGACACACATATCTCAAGATACGAATGTAAAGTCGTATTCAAATTACTATCCAACATGGTACTATGCTGAATCACCAATACAATGGGCAAAAGGAGTAGTTATTGGGTTTGCAAAAAACGTAAGATTTATTGCGGAAGAAAGATTGGTAGACCCAGAGGGTAGCTTTCTATTCCTGAGAGGGACACTCCAGGGGATGGAATGTACATTGGCAAATATTTATTGTCCTAATAAAAATTCAGTGGCATACCTGGAGGGTTTACTAAGAAAGCTTATAGATTTCAAGAGGTTAATGCTGATTGTGGTAGGGGATTTCCCTGACAGTGGCAGGATCCGACTTGGAAGTAGCAGCCTTTTCCTTCAGGCCTTGATTTTAGTGTGACCTACTAGGCCTCTGGGAATCAAGAGGCTTAGGACTGGAGTAGGGGCACTCACCCAGAGTATGAGAAAGGAGGCGTCCTCAGGAAGCCGGTCGACAGCGGTGAGCAGCCGCAAGGGCCGGGTCCAGTGTTGCACGGTGTCGGGGCCAATTTATGCAGCCGAGCTCCGGGCTAAGGGGGCGGGTGCCAGCCGTGGGAAGATGGTGGCCGCCGCTTTGCTGTGGGGCCGGAGCAGCTCCCCCAGGGATTGAAGTGGGTTTCTCCACCTTCTCTGCTCTGGTCCAGCTGATTCCATGGGGTTCTGGGGGAGATGAGGAGGGGAAGACCGGCAGGCAGGCTCATCTCTGGCCAAGGTAGAGGCCTTTTTTAGGTTTCTACTTCCCTCTCTCTGCACCTGTGATGATGCATCTATCCACAGATCCATGAAGAGATCTGCATGGATCTGTGGATAGATGCATCATCACAGGTGCAGAGAGAGGGAGGTAGAAACCTAAAGTCTGTTAAAAAGATGTTACATGGCCGCTGTTGAGTAGCCGAGCGTGATGGCCGCTCCTCAGCCCATCTCCTCACCCTCCAGACACACCTTAGCCTCTACCTTGGCCAGAGACGAGCCTGCCTGCTGGCTTCCCCCTCCTCATCTCCCGCAGAACCCCCCAGAATCAGCTGGACAGAGCGGAGAAGGTGGAGCAACCCGCTTCAATTCCTGGGGGAGCTGCTCCGGCCCCACAGCGAAGCGGAGGCCACCATCTTCACGCGGCTGGCACCCGCCCCCTTGGCCCAGAGCTCGGCTGCATAAATCGGCCCCGACGCCCTGCAACACTGGACTCGGTCCCTTGCAGCCACTCACCACTGTCGGCTGGCTTCCTGAGGATGGCTACTTTCTCATACTCTGGGTGGGTGCCCCTACTCCAGTCCCAGGCCTCCCGATTCCCAGAGGCCTAGTAGGTCACACAAAGATCCAGGCCTGAAGGAAAAGGCTGCTACTTCCAAGCCGGATCCTGCCACTGTCAGGGACGAAGGTAGAGACATACAGTCCTGTCTGGACCCCCAATTACAACAGTCTCCATTACTGGGCAACCGTAGCGACCCTGATTGCTTTTTGGACCACCACTATGGGGCAATGTACCCTTCACCCCTGCCTCTCACCTACCACACATCCTCCGCACACCTGCTGGCCAATAACACTGTGCCCACTGAAGGCCCCTTCCTGATCCTGAAGTTTTGAGACCTTGGTGAGGCGAAACAAAGCAGCCGCTTACGTTGTCCCACGTTGATCACCAGGAGGTGACTCCATTATGGAGACCATGGGGAAGAACTTCCTAGCTGTCCTGGGCAAGTCGTCCAATCCTACAGTTACCTCTACTAAGGCTAACCCTACTAAAAGATCTCACTCCAAACTGGCCTCACAGCAACCTTCTCCTTAATATCCAAGACTTTCCCAAGAGATCGACTCTCTATTAGATGATTTGTCTGACGACAGACTCTCAATGGTACAGAATGAAGATCCTACGGATGCGGCGCTCCGTGACTTCGCCAATGAAAGGTACCAGGAGCATCTCATGGTGCCCCCTACTGACCCTGGGCCCTCAGGCAGTGCCCTAGTGCTCGAATGGTCAGTCCGCCCCTGCGTGCAGCTTTACTGTAAGTTGCCCAATTTCCAAATCGGATTAGATGTGACTGTGGTGTTAGCCCCCAGTCACATCGGGTGCAATTTGGCATGTGATTTGCAAGTCGCAGGGCATGCATATTGCATGCCAAGTCGCATCCAGGGTGCACGATTTCAGGTGCGATTTGGGAATTGAAATTGTACCTGATATTGAATCTAATGAGTGTGGATGTGAGTGTCTTAACGTAAGCGATTTGCTGCAGCACAATTTCAAAAGTAGTTCTTGTCTAACTTTTTCAGCATTTTGTAGCGATTTCACATATAGACTACAATAGAAATCGCAATGCAAAACACAATTGAAAACGCAATAACTCATGCGTAAATCTACAGAAAATACAGTGAAATTGCCAACAAAAAGCACAATTTTAAATCACATCTAGTGTGAATCAAGCAGGCAATTCAACAAAGGAAATAAATCTTTGAAGGCATGCGGTATCTGCGTGCTCGGATAAGGGTCTGTTATGAATCTGGGGGGGGGGGATCCATGCCAATATTTCATTAATTTTTTTTAAAATCCTTTTCTCTCTCTCTCTTACTCACTCACTCACTTTTCTCTTGGTTTGACAAACCTTCCCAAAAGGGGGTGGAGTGCAAACCAGCATGATCAAATCAATCATTAGTCCGGGCTCTTATCTCATCCTATCGTTTGACATTCACATAGGGTGCAACTTTAAAGGTGTTTGAACAGACAAGGCCTTATTCTAATTCACATTCTAGGGATCATTTAGACAGAAAGCAAAGATGCTGTCACCAGCACATTTATGTTGGGGTAGTCACACGGATATCATTCAAATTCATTGCCGTGGTTGGGATTCAAACCGACAACCCTAGTGGTGTGAGGCAGCAGTGCCAAGCATGGGATCCCACCCCATGTGACATCAATGATGTCACATGGGGCGGGGTCACTCGGATGATGTCCCCGGCTGGCCCCGCCCCTTACCTATTTAAGAACTGTCACCCTGGCTCACTGCATAAGGCTCTTTTTTTGGCTCATCGCCGCCTGACACCGTGATTGACGTTGGATCTACTTCGGGGGACATTGTTTTATTAAAGGACTTGTCAAAGACCCTGTGCTGTGTTTTTTTACACTACACTTTGTTTTTTTGTGAATGAGTAGCTGTACCATGTACCGCATACTCATTCACGTAGGGGGACGGGACGGGTGTAAAAAACCACAGTACAGGGTCTTTGACAAGTCCCTTAATAAAACAATGTCCCCCGAAGTAGATCCAATGTCAATCACGGTGTCAGGCGACGGCAACCGCATACTCATTCACGTGGGGGGGGAGCGGGATCTGGGGGCACCCTTGTTATAGGGGGCTTCCAGATTCTGATAAGCCCCCCGCCCGCAGACCCCCACAACCACCGGCCAGGGTTGTGGGGAAGAGGCCCTTGTCCCCATCAACATGGGGACAAGGTGCTTTGGGGGGGGGAGCCCCCTGGCCCATAGCACCCCCCATGTTGAGGGCATGTGGCCTAGTATGGTTCAGGAGGGGGGCGCGCTCGCTTCCCCCCCCTTTCCTGACCTGCCAGGATGTATGCTCGGATAAGGGTCTGGTATGGATTTTAGGAGGGCTCCACACCATTGTTTTTTAAATTTTGGCTTGGAGTTACCCCTTAATATCCATACCAGACCCGAAGGGCTTTGCATGAATGGGAGGGGGGACCCCACTCAGTTTTTTTTAATTTACTTAATTGATGGAAATGATTTAAAATTCAGCTGTCAGTGATGAACCCCGCTGACAGATGAAACATTAATGCAGGCCATAGACTGGTCAAAAACCAGCCATTTAAAAAAAAAAAAGAAAAATCGGTTGTTCAATAGGCCGACGTTACCACCAACGGCCGTCAAATATAATAGCGGAGTATTACTGCTATCCCTGCAGAAAGCTCTGCTATTATATTTGACATTAAAAAGTATAGCGGTTGCAACATTGTATCTATTTGTATCCGAATAAAAACATCTGTATCCGAAATGGATACAAATAGATACAATGTTGCAACCGCTATACTTTTTAATGTCAAATATTTGGAAAAAAATTTGGAAAGAAAAATCGGCCGATTTTGCCGATCGGCCAATTTTCGCGGCAATGATCGGCAAATCGGCCGATCTTTTTAACGATAAAAAAATCTGCGCATGAGCCATGACCTGCAAGAAAAAGAAAAAAAGAAGAAGAAGAAAAAGAAAAATGCAGGCCATAGATGAGGCGAAAACCGGACGTAAAAAAAAAAAAAAAACGGCTGATTTTCGTCCCGTCTACGGCCGGCAAATATAATAGCGGAGTAATTACTTTTGTTCCTGCAGAGAGCTCCGCTATTGACATTAAATATTTGACATTAAAAAGTATAGTGGTTGCAACATTGTATCTATTTGTATCCATTTCAGATACAAGGGGGTTCCAGATTCTGATAAGCCCCCCACCTGCAGACCCCCACAACCGCTGGCCAGGGTTGTGGGGAAGAGGCCCTTGTCCCCATCAACATGGGGACAAGGTGCTTTGGGGGGGGAGCCCCCTGGCCCATAGCACCCCCCATGTTGAGGGCATGTGGCCTGGTATGGTTCAGGAGGGGGGGCGCTCGCTCGTCCCCCCGTCCCCCCCACTTTCCTGACCTGCTGGGCTGCATGCTCGGATAAGGGTCTGGTATGGATTTTGGGAGGAACCCCATGCTGTTTTTTATTTAATTTTGCCATGGAGTTACCCCTTAATATCCATACCAGACCCGAAGGGCTTAGTATGGATGGGAGGGGGGACCCCAGGCAGTTTTTTTTTTTTTTTTTTTTTTTTATTGCAGACCTTTATTTTTGCATTCAACTGTCAAAATAAATATTATCTAGACCTTCGAAATAAGTAAAATCATTACAGAAATAATTATAAAGGATAAGAAACAAAAATAAAATCAATAGAATCAATAGAACTAAGGAAATTAAATTAGAATACATAAAGATATGCCTAGTGCTGTTTGTCAAACACAGTAGACGCGATCGAGTGCCGTCTGTCAGTGGAATCCACACAGAGATTTACTATTGAACAGCGTAAAAAAAGAAAGCGCCCACGGAAGACGTCTAAAATGTGTTCTGCACATGCGCATTTATATCGGCCATAGACCATGGAAAAGCGTCTAGTTCTTTACTGTGACAACTCACTTTAAAAAAACTATTTTTTACACATTTTAAAAATTTTATGAAATGTCAGATATTGTTTAAAGTGAAGTTCTGATATTTGGCAAAGCAAATTTCAATGTGAACATGTCTCTGCAATGTTTTTTCATGGTGTTAGACGTGCCTCTTGGCAAGTCTGCTTTTTGAGTCTGTTTCCTGGACTGTGCCTGGTTAGTAAATTCGCTTTGGCGTCTACTTTTACACTGCAAAGACATTTACTAAAGAAAGCGTCAACATGTAGACGGTCGCTATTAAAAAGTAGACGTTAGCACACGGAAATGCGCCTAGGCACAATAGTAAATCAGGGTCAAAGGATCAATGTGTCGGATCTCTCCAATGGGAGTCACGTGTCGGATGATACAATGTATCTCTCTCCGCTCTGACTTCTGATTCCGCTGATGACAGCTCCTAAAAAACGTCACCGGAGGAGGCGGGGCCGGGTCTTCTAACTTCAAGAAGTTAGAAGTCACGGAATTGGATTATCACTTCAGTGGACTTCATATTCATCACCATAGTCACATGGCTATAGTATATTTATTATTGGATAGTATTTACTGTATTTATGTCACATTTGGACGATTCATGTGATTTCACCTTTACACCTATAGGCGCCTACACATATCTTCAACCTGAGGATTCTGTTTATGAACCTTAAGTAAATCACGTAAGGCTTTTTGTTTAAGGGTTGATTCATAGAACTTCATATACCTGGTGCCTAGTTTAATCAGAGTGCTGCACATACATATAAACACACATACATCCCAGAGTGCCGTATGTATGTATATATATATATATATTAGAATATCATCAAAAAGTTAAATTATTTAAGTGATTCAATTCAGAAAGTTAAACTTATAAAGATTCATTACACACAGAGTGATATATTTCAAGCGGTTTTTTTTTTCTTTAATTTGGATGATTATGGCTTACAGCTAGTGAAAACCCAAAATCCAGTATCTCAGAAAATTAGAATATTAAATAAGACCAATTAAAAAAAAAATGTTGGTTTACTGAAGAGAATGTCCATGTACAGTATAGTATACAGTCAGTACTTGGTTAGGGCTCCTTTTGCATGAATTACTGCATCAATGTTGCGTGGCATCGATACATTCAGCCTTTGGCATGGCTGAGGTGTTATGGAAGCCCAGGTTGCTTTGATGGCGGCCTTCAGCTTGTCTGCATTGTATGTCTGGTGTCTCTCATCTTCCTTTTGACAATACCCCACAGATTCTCTATAGGTTTTAGGTCAGGTGAGTTTGTTGGCCAATCAAGCACCATGATCATTTAAACCAGATATTGGTACCAGCCGTAGTTCACTCCTTGTGTATCCCACAAATTATTGAATGGCCTTTGCTTCACAATCCTCTCAAGGCTGCTATTATCCCTGTTGCTTGTGCACCTTTTTCTACCACACCTTTTCCTTCCACTCAACTTTCCATTATTATGCTTGGATATAGCACACTGTGAACAGCCAGCTTCTTTAGCAATGACCTTTTGTGATTTACCCTACTTGTGGAGGGTGTCAATGGCTATCTTCTGGAGAACTGTCAAGTCAGTAGTCTTCCCCATGATTGTGTAACCTACTGAACCAGACTGAGAGACCATTTAAAGGCTCAGAAAACCTTTACAGGTGTTTTTAGTTAATTAGCTGATTAGAGTGTGACACCATGGGGCTGATTTACTAAGAATAAGGTGAAGCAGTATAAGTTAGTGTCACGTACCTGGTTGGGGAACCTGACGTGGAGAGAAGGTGTCCTCTTACGACTCCCGCTCAGAGCCCCTGATAGTGGGAACAGAGGGCGCAGAGCCAGGAGTGGCACGAGTGCCGGGTAGATCTGGAGCTGGCGGCAGGTATCTGAAGACCCAGGAGATCCGGATGCAGGCCAGGTGCGGATGCAGGAACGTAGGTACAGCAGCAGGCAGGCATGGCGGCAATCAGGATGCAGACTGGGACTGGACACAGGAGCGTGGATCTGGCAGCAGGCAGGTATGGCAGTGACCAGGGTGCAGGACCGTGGGTGCAGCAGCAGGTAAGTATGGCGGTGACCAGGATGCAGGCCAGGTGCAGGACCGCGGGTGCAGCAGCAGGTAAGTATGACGCTGACCAGGATGCAGGCCAGGTGCAGGACCGTGGGTGCAGCAGCAGGTAAGTATGGCAGCCGTCAGGATGCAACCCAGGTGCAGGAATAAGTAAGTAGGCGCAGCAGAGTCAGACAAGCCGGGTCAGTATTAAGCGAGCAGATCAAGTACAAGGGAGCAGGCAAATGGATGGTCAGGGATAGCCGAGGTTGGTGCAGGCTGAGTTCTTTCTTAGTCAGGTCAGATCAGGATACAGGCAACAGAATCAGGTAATGAATGCAGGGACGTTGTAGACTAGAAGGCATTGATTTTACTGTATAGCAGGGTTAAATAGTCCGCCTAGCAGAGACGTGTACACTACTGCGCATGCGCACACTTCAGTGCTTCTGCGCATGCACGCCCGCATGCTCCGGCGCATGCGCACTCGCACCGCCACAGCCCGAGGGGATCCGTCACCGTAGCACGGCTGCACGACAACAGGATCCCTGACAGACACCAAAACGTCACCTAATTGAAACAATTAAGACCTTACCGTGGTGAACAGAAAAAAATCTTCACATAGGAAAATGTCTACAGGTATTAGTAAATGTCGAATTGGGATACTCGTGTTTACAAAATAGGCAATTCTAAACTTGGTCCATAGAGGGCATAGGAGCCAGAATCCCATTTCCCATTTCTTTCTAGAAACATTTGGCAGGTGTGATTTGTTTGCTTTTTCTTAATGCTAATTCTATTATCAATTCTCTTTCTTGCTTTTGTAGTGTTTTTCTACGTTATTTTCTACAATTAATGCATTTTTTAATGAATGTTACAGAGTAATGCATACTATTTTCTAATGTTAAATGTATATTCAACCAGTACAGTTATATTTCTATACAACAAATAATTTTTAATGTCAAATTTGAATTTTCTTATTTCCTTAAAAGTATACATCTTAATTCTTGAATTGTGGTACTAGTATATATGCTAGATAGCTTTATAGTCAGCATTGTGGCTTAGTGGTTAGTACTTCTGCCTAGGAGCACTAGGGTTGCCAGTTTAAATCCCAACCATGGCACAAAAGGCAAGGAGTTTGCATGTTCTGCCTGTGTGGGTTTCCTCACATGCTGGTATTTGTTTTGGCTCCTATCTAAACTGTCCCTGGTATATGAATGTGAGTTAGAAACTTTAGATTGTAAGCTCCATGAAGGCAGGCTAAAATAAGTAGCTATATGTAGGAGGGTTCCACCATCATTGCAAATCTTGCAATATGTTTTCACTCGTGAATGACAATAAGCAGCCTTGTGAATTCTGCTTATTCACCGCTACATTTGTATTTCCATTTCATTTGAAATATATTGTTAGTTACAATGACCACGCCCAAGGACTTAGGACTCATCACACCCACAGAGTTACAATCTACAGGCATGTGTCAGCACAGTGGGTTAGTGGTTAGTAATATGTGCTGTCTTGTGAGCTACTATGGTGCTAAAATATATTTATATTAACCAATAAAGTGCTGTGAGTTATTAAACAATTAAATTATAACAGTAGATCGCCTACACATCACACATACCCATACTAATGTGTTATAGCAAATCCAAAAATTAATAACAGTGTCACACTCTACTAACAAACGAATAAGTGGTTATCCAAAACCAAAATTGTTAACCAAAGCAAATTTTGTATCCAAATAGAATATCACTTTTAC
This sequence comes from Staurois parvus, assembly GCF_062004578.1. Taxonomy (NCBI): domain Eukaryota; kingdom Metazoa; phylum Chordata; class Amphibia; order Anura; family Ranidae; genus Staurois; species Staurois parvus. The sequence goes on along the minus strand of NW_028318765.1, from coordinate 427,468 downwards.
AAATTTAAGTGTCCATATTCAATCTGTGACTTCACACTTTTTCAGGTATGTAAACAAAACGACATGTGTTCAATCCACCAATATTGCATTGTTATTACAACCAAAACGTGCACCTTCACCGGTTGTGCTCTACCTGGTAAATACGACCAAACCGTTAAGTGAGGTCATATATGGCTTGCGTCCCTTTGAATTGGACTTAGAACTGGATGGGAATGTCACTCTCTAAGATTTAGGATCCCCTCACTTCCTTAAAACTCTTTTTTTTCCATAGATGTATATGCCATAAAGAGTAATAAAAACATAGTGTCTTATCCTCTTTTAAAACATTTATTAAACATATATTAGTGCAATCACATGTAACTGTAATTGCTTTAAAATCATTACACAGTATGTATTAGCAATCACTGCTGTGTACTTGCTGTGTGTTGCCTGTCTCCTTAAGCGTTGTGACATCCGAGCCCCTCCCCTACGCATTACGCCACCAGGTCACGTGGCTTCATCAGGGGGAATGATTAGTGGTTAGTACTGCTGGCTAGCGGAACTAGGGTTGCTGGCTCAAATCGCAACCATGGCACTACCTGCATGGAGTTTGCATGCTCTGCCTGTTGGGTTTTCTCCCATGCTTCAAAGACATGCTGGTAATTGTTTTGGCTCCTGTCTAAATTCTCCCTAGTATATGAATGGGAGTTAGGGACCTTGCATTGTAAGCTCCTTGAAGTCAGAGCCTGATGTGAATGTATAATACGTATGTAAAGTGCTGTGTAAATTGACGGCACTATATAAGTACCTGAACTAATATAAATGCATGTTTATATATGTGTTTTTTGCAATCTGGTACATTTTAGAGAGTTTCACATAATGTAGACAAACGAGCTGACATTACAAATAAAAAGTGTGTATGTGGGGGGGGGGGGGGGGTTGCTCTTCTACCCCCTTTTCTAGCCTGCAGGACTGTATGCTCCGATAAGGGTGTGTTAGTGATTTTGGGGGGAAACCACACTTTTCTTTTTTGGTTAAGGGGTTCTCCTTCAAATCCATGACAGTTATATCCCTGTTATATGACAAATAATTTTTAATGTCTAACTCATATTTTGTTATATCTACTTTTAAATCTTAATTCTTGAATCATGGTACTACCATATATTCTAAATAATGTTATTGGCAGCACAGTGGTTAAAAACTATGAGAAAAAAGACTAGTTATGGACTCAGCCGGAATGGGAAATTTGTAAATGCGCAAAAGAAATAATTCAAACAAAGGAGAGGGTGATCAATGGCGCAGGAAAACTCCTTTATCTGCACAGACAAAATTAAAAGGTATAAAATAAAACACAAAAAATCATACCACACTCCACAGGTCCCAAGTAGGTAAATCCCCATCAGGGGAAAAACTCAATAGTTGAATGATGTTTGTATGGATGACTCATTAGGGAGCTATGACATGTACTAAGCAGGCAAAGATACAAAAAGCATGATAACAAAATGATTCCTACAACCAGGCTTGACCTGCCATAGGCGCCAGGATAGACCAAGCACCAGACCAAAGAGGTAAGTATTAGTGCAATACAGGGAAGGATGCATGAAGGGTAACAAAACTTCCTTCATACACTAATCACCAAGGCATATAAATCACAATAGCAATTGATCCTAAATGTATGACCACATGTAGTTTAGAGGAGGATATAAATATGGTGTATGATAAGCCTGTGACCCCTCCCCAGGTGCCGAACTATAGGACACCATCCAGGGGAGATCCCATAAGGCCACTGTGACCTCCCTGATACATGATCAGGTCGAGGACTAAGCTTAGAAGATATGGTGTGTTTATGGATATTCCTGAGAATAGATATGCGCTCGAGGTGGTTTAGATGGAGAGTACACTCCCTTGAAGGGTTTGACATGTAGTGCCCATAAATGAACTAGCAACGGAATTTCTTCAAATGTTGAAAGTAATTGGTGTGGCCAGTAAACACTCAAGTATGCAATAATGTCTCAATTGAAGAGGTGGCATTAGTTGAAGAGAAGCATAGTCCCTTTGGTATACGGGAGTACGCATAGGTGAGACTTGTAAGCAATCAGAATGGTCTATGGCTGCTCAATAAAAGAAATGGCATTATCTGATGCATAGTCCCTTTGAATACATAAGGATGCAAATAATATAGCTTGTAAGCAATTGAGGTATGCAGTGGCTCCTCAGTCAGGGAAATGGCATTATTTGAAGCACTGTCCCTTTAAATGCACAGGGGTGCATGTGATATAGTTTGTAAATATATGAGTATGCAGTGACTACTCAATCTACACTGGGACATGGCCAGGCACCTCCTAAACGCACTGACTTGCATTACTTCCTGCAATTTTTGTGGGTTGTTAGGAGACTCATTCCCAATGATAGCAAAATGAAAACAGCATAGCCAACATGTACCAAAGAGCATGGGCCCTTCAGTCTGTCATGGATCTGAAGGGGCACCC